>NC_092230.1:40953015-41198015 GCF_036320965.1 Panulirus ornatus
CTCTCTCAACTGCGCTCTTTTTATTCCCACACATCTCTCTTACCCTTACGTTACATACTCGATCAAACCACCTCACACCACACATTGTCCTCAAACATCTCATTTCCAGCACATCCATCCTCCTGCGCACAACTCTATCCATAGCCCACGCCTCGCAACCATACAACATTGTTGGAACCGCTATTCCTTCAAACATACCCATTTTTGCTTTCCGAGATAATGTTCTCGACTTCCACACATTCTTCAAGGCTCCCAGGATTTTCGCCCCCTCCCCCACCCTATGATCCACTTCCGCTTCCATGGTTCCATCCGCTGCCAGATCCACTCCCAGATATCTAAAACACTTTACTTCCTCCAGTTTTTCTCCATTCAAACTTACCTCCCAATTGACTTGACCCTCAACCCTACTGTACCTAATAACCTTGCTCTAATTCACATTTACTCTTAACTTTCTTCTTTCACACACTTTACCAAACTCAGCCACCAGCTTCTGCATTTTCTCACATGAATCAGCCACCAGCGCTGTATCATCAGCGAACAACAACTGACTAACTTCCCAAGCTCTCTCAGCCCCAACAGACTTCATACTTGCCCCTCTTTCCAAAACTCTTGCATTTACCTCCCTAACAACCCCATCCATAAACAAATTAAACAACCATGGAGACATCACACACCCCTGCCGCAAACCTACATTCACTGAGAACCAATCACTTTCCTCTCTTCCTACACATACACATGCCTAAAATATATATATATATATATATATATATATATATATATATATATATATATATATATATATATATTTTTTTTTTTTTTTTTTTTGACATGTTGAACGTTAGATTCACGGGTGTGTGACCTGGGATCATGTGTGATAACCGTAGCGACCCCTCGCAAGGAGGTGGAGACAAGGAAAGGATCTAGTTCATCAAAGGAAAAAAAAAGGTAGACGTGAACACAGATATATATATAAGACAAGTAAGAACAGCTGTTCACATGATTGAACCCATTGAAGCCACCGAGAGAAAAGATTCTTGCAAGGGGCAATGTCATAAATGTAATATCGAACTAACAGCATCAATGTCACCAATTAAATTACGATAAGAATACAAGACAATGACCTGTGCTACCTAGTCACAAGCTATACCTAAGGTATTTGCTTGTGCAAGGCCTTTCTGAAATAACGTACTCCAATGCTTTCGATTTTGAATGGCCTGTATCCCAGTTCTTTTACCTTTTCAGATCAGTTTTCAAGTGTTGTGGTTGCTTTAGGTTTCATCCCTTAGCCATGGTGTAAGTGGACCTTTGTATTACACCTTCTGCTTCCACTTGAGGAACCTCGAGCTCTTCTTTGCAGAGAGCACGAAGACTGACATCACTTGATGACAAGAAAAGTAGTTCCATTACTGCATGCTTGATGGCAGCATGACTGCCAAACAACAAATGAGTGTTTACTTAATACCAATAATACAGTGTAAGTTTCCTGAACCACTATTGTCAGTAATAAAGACACCAATCAAAATAAATTTTTCCTCTACAGCCCGTTCTTGTAAAACTGATATGAACGATTATTCTGGTAAGTTTAAGACCGCACAAGTTAAATTGTGCGATTTTGACAGTTAATAACAAATGATATTTTTCTTGGTATATAGATTATGGCTTTATAAACGAGATATTCAGTGTCAGTGTCACTCACTATATCTTTACCGAGATTATAAAGCAAGACTACTTCGTTCCTAATATAAAGTCTGATGCTCATACAACTACTGTGTTCATTACAGATGTGAAAAGGAAGTCATATTACATTAAGTTGGATCTTCACTGAAATGAGAAAAAATGGAAATTATACTTGCATAGTCTATCCTAACAACCTGATTACATAGCTAAATTTAACTTACACCAGTAATTAGTATAAAATCTGTTGCTAAACCTAACCAAACTTACACAAATACTACCTTGGTTGCCTCTTTATGATCAAGCCATCATAAGAGGCTGTTGGAATTAATGCAAGGCTCACCTGACCTGACACCCCGGATAGTTTTACCACATGTTCACATTACTGAGTACAGTTGTTACAGCAGCGGCCAGGCTGTGTGTACAAACAAGTGTCCATACAACAAAATGAATATATCATTATCCCCAGTGGTCCAAGTCTCTCCTGTATGTCGATAAAAAAAAAAGTTTAAAGAAATTGCATTTAGATTTTCAAACATAATTTTATGGAACCAGCAACATTAAGTTAGTGAAAAGAAAAAATTGCTTATTTCACCAACGAATACCTGACAATCTTCTCTTGGTCAATACTGAGAAAGTGACCAGTGTAGCGAGACAGCCATTAGAGAGCAATGGGTGTGGGTGTAACGAAAGGGGTGAGAGGTCTTTCAAATGATGTGGGAACATGAGCTCTCTTATACTGTGGCACTAATATCATTGAACCATATTCTCTCCTCAAGTTGTTCAAAGCATCGACCACTAATTTGGAGAAAATAAAATACTTTACACGCCCTGCTTCAGTCCAATGACAGCACGTTAATCCCTGTATACCACATGGTTCTAGTTCACTTTATCCCATCCACGCCTTTCAGCCTCCTGTATGTTCAGGCCCCCATCACTTAATGTAATTTTTCACTCCATCATTCTATCTCCAATTTGGTCTCCCCATTGTCCTTGTTCCCTCCACATCTGACATACATATCCTCTTTGTCAACCTTTCCTCACTGGAGTGCATGGTATTAGTTGATTGGTGTGTTAGGAATTTCAGTGTATGCATCGATTATGGTGAGGTGGCTGAGGATTGGCGGAATGAATGTAGAGTACCTCTGTATAAAGGCAATAATGATAAAGTTGAGTGTTCAAACTACAGAGGTATAAGTTTGTTATGTGTCCTGGTAAGTTGTACGGGAGGGTATTGATTAAGTGGGTAAAGGCACTTATGGATCATGAAATGGGAGGAGCAGTGTGATTTCAGAAGTGGTAGAGGATGTGTGGATCAGGTGTTTGCTTTAAAGAATGTGAGAAATACGTAGAGAAACAGATGGATTGGCATATGGCATTTTTGAAAGTGGAAAAAGATATAATAGGGGTTGATAGGGATGCCTTGTGGAAGGTCTATATGGTGTGGAAAGAAAACTGTATAGGAGCAGTTTAATGTTTCTAATGGGTGTAAGGCATGTGTATGAGAAGGAAAAGAGCAGAGTGAATAATTTCAAGTGAAGGCTGGTCTGCAGCAGGGGTGTGTGAAGCTAATATGATTGTTTAATTTGTTTATGGATGGGGTGGTGAGGGAGATAAATGTAAGTCTTGGAGAGGGGAAAATTTGCAGCCTGTATACTGGCATTTTCTGCTGAAAATAGCCTGTCTTTTTCTAAATTGAGGTTAACATAAAAGAGATATTTGACATTGCCTTGAAACCTTGAATCTTCTGAACTAAAGCTAGAGTATTTTGATGAGGCTGTATGAATATCTATGTCTTTCACTTCAAAAAGCATTAGAAAGTGGTAACTGTACACATGAACAGACTATACTGAAATGGCTTTTCATTAAAAACATGATACTGGAAATTTCATGAATAAATTTATATTTAGACATGGTGAATTGGGTTGAAGATTTTCTTTATCACCAATGAAAAATTGATTTCCTTAACAATAAATCAAAAGCATGGCAGAAATATGCAATCTACCAATTCTGGTAATCATTCAAACATGGAAAAAATCCTGAATAGATATAAAACCACAGGCAAAGCAGTGTGCATGTGTAAATGTGTGTGTGTTTGATGGGGTGAAGTCAATTAAACATCATAAATGTGTTTGAATATTCACCCAAAAGTGACAGAAAAATATTAAGCAAAGAGAGGTATTTTTTGACAATACACTAGTCCCGTAGCGTTGATGCTATATGGTTGTAGGGTGTGGGACTTACACAAAAATGTAAAGGATAGTGTGAATGTGCTGGAAATTAAATGTATGAAAACAAAATATGGTGCAAGGAGGGTTGATTGAATAAAAATTGATAGGGTTAGAGAGAGCTGTGGAAGTTAAGAGGAGTATGCATGAAAGGTATGAAGAGAGGGAAAGATGATTAAAGAGGGTATAAATGTCAAGTGGAGGGAATAAAGAAAAGGAGAAACCAAGGAAGAGATGGAAGTATGGAGTGAAAAATGCTTTGAAGGCTCAGAGCCTAAACATGCAGGAGGGTGTAAAGCATGCAAGGGATAGAGCAAATTGGAACAATGTTGGTTACAGGGGATGACCTGCTGTCAAAGGACTGAAGCAGTCAGGGAGAAACCAAAGGTTTGTGGCCTGATTGTGAATAGGGAGCTCTGGTTTCATTGCATTATACATGTAAGCTAGGATGTGGATGTGATCAAACGAGGCTACTTCTTTGTCTGTTCTTGACACTTTCTTGGGAAAAGAAAAAAATCCATGATTACTCTTATTCTCCTAAGTAGTGCTCTGGGTTTACCTCTCGTATCATACGAAAAACCATCACTTACATTCACATTAACAGAACATCACTGGACAAGGAAGTGAGAACCAATTTCCTATGGAGATTATATTTCATTAGAAAAGCATTACAGATAAATCTATACATAATATCAATTTACAAGTTCATAAATAGAGATTCAGAATAATGAAGTCCTAGATTTCTGCAGTGATTTATAAAATGCATATATACATGAACAATTCTACAAATATTCTATCATCACAACGGATGCCTAATGAAATTTTAACACTGAAGAATAAATTATGAATTTTGTAATCATATATATGAGTTACATACAGTAGAACACTCAAGTATAACAACAGGGTTATGCTAAAAGAACTTTTGTTAGTAAGTGCTACTCTCAAACAGTCATCTAAATAATTTACTCCAATGCCTTAACCTGATTTGTCTAAAGATAATCTATTTACTTCTGGTATACTCTCTCTTAAGTAAAGAGTTTACTTGAACTGTAATTACAACTTACATACATAGCTATGATTACTTCCTATGAAAAATTTGACAGCAAAAATTACATTCATTCTAAGGAAGGGAATGTGGATTAACTTACAATAGGCAATAAGTAAATATGGGCGGAATGGGAATAATTCTCAACTTTCTTAAACAAGACTTGTTTATATCTAACAAATTAAGATATAATTACAGGAAGGAGGCATACAATTTGTCTCACATTATAAATTACATTCCTTATACCATATACAGTTATGCTAACCTGATATGCTGATTTGGACGCAAATAAACTTTGGTAGGATGGATGATTTTAATAAAGGAGCTGGAAAAATGTTTAGGCAGATACTGTTGTTGTAAAGCATCACTAAAGTGTAAAGAGACAGCCAAGAAAGAAAGGTATGAAAATATGCAGAGGGCAAAGGAACAATACTCTTTAAAGATGAAAAAATAATAGACTGAGCACCAGGTACTAGGAGACACACACACACACACACACACACACACACACACACACACACACAAAAAAAAAAAAAAAAAAAAAAAAAAAAAACTAATGTCCACACACAGAAAAACTTATAATAGACGCAGAGAATGGACAGAAGAGATAAAAACTGAAATAGAAGACAGAGTGGTAACAATGTAGCAAAGAAAAAAGAGCATGAAACAATATCATTAAATGGGTATTACAAATACTAGAATGTATGTGGCGGGGTGGTGACGGGAATGAATAAAGGCAGCAGGTATGAATTATGTACATGTGTATATAAGTATATGTCTGTGTATGTATATATATGTATATGTTGAAATGTATAGGTATGTATATGTGCGTGTGTGGATGTGAATGTACATACATGTGTATGTGGGTGGGTTGGGACATTCTTTCGTCTGTTTCCTTGTGCTACCTCACTAATGCGGGAGACAGCGACAAAGTAAAATAAATAAATAAATAAATAAATAGAATGTATAAAGTCCTATGTTGTGAGAGGCAAGTCAGAGATGATCATAAGCTTTAAAGGATCAAGATAAGAAAAATAGTGAGAATGAATATTCAAGAATTTCAAAGTCTTCCAATAGTAATGCCAAAATTTTGCAATTAATACCACGGATCACATCTAAATGTCAACTAGTTGAATTAAACAATACACTTTTCAGTCAAAAGATAAAATGCACATAATTTCAACTGCTCATTACAAATTATATGTAATGCAACTATATACACCAAATTACTATATCAAAATGGCACAAGAATAATCATTACTATCTATCTGTCTATCTATATCTCCGACACAATACCAATCCATCTAAATCACTAACAAATCCGACTTAACATGCCATTCTGGTAAACCTACTAACTTTACATTTATGACTATTGCTTGTATAAGGGTGCTTCGTTTCAGCTTAAAAGTTATCTTTTTCCCAACAGAAAAACTAGAAGTCTGATTATGTACCAATAAACATGAGCATCTTTAGTTCAAGCAAAATTCTAAGGTTAAAATATGTATTCCCACCAGTCCTTTAATGCCTACTTGTTGGGATGAATGTCTAAATTGAATATCTCATAGGTATTTATATTTCTGTTATATACAGTTATATACTATATACTATAAAATCACTAGCAAATGAAGGGATACAGGTTGTACCTCTCTAATTTGGCACTCTGTGGTCCAGCAACTCTCATGGTCTGACACATTTTGAATCTTCTGCCATTAGTTTGTGGGTCTGCCACCAGGGCAGCGCTGTTAGCAGTGCTAAGGTGCCAAAATCTGTTTACACTGCAGCTTAGCTAATTAGCAGTCCTGTTAATTCTTATAGCCCCAAAGCAAGTGTATAATGCAGACAAATGTTCCCTATGTTGGTGCTGTATGCCACGAAAAACCCTTGCCCAAGATATTGAGGAGTCTACATCCTGGGGTAAGGATTCCAAAGATAGGGTAATAATTCTTGGCTGCAGCAATGCTTCAAGAACACACATAGCGAAGCTGATGGTAACTGGTAAGAGTGTTAACATGAAGGTCTTTAAAGATCCAATTTCTGTTTTTTGGCATTTCCTACGGTCCCAAGGTTGCCGGATTAAAGGGGTACAAGCTGTATCATTGTAATTTCCCAGAGATGATATTGAACAAAATTTGTGCCAATGGAAAGCACATTTTATATAGCATTTATTTACTTTTAGTATCTAAATAAACATAAGAAAAATACAGGAGACAATTCCAGTAATAATGTAAAAGATAACTTATTTCAACTAATGCAATCAATGAGGTAGGTCAAAAGCCATTCAGAGTGCAAGAGAAGGTGGTTGTTTACCTTCCATCTTCTCTAATGTAGTCCATGTCTGTCTCTCTTGTATTGAATTTACAAAACTAGTAATCCCATCTAACAACTGACTAATTAATGGACTCCTGCATATCTACCCAAGATAAAATGAATAAAGATTAAAATCTACACAAATTTACAAAACAATAAACTTTCCTTATTTTGTATCTATGTCCTTAAAAAAGCAAAGCAATGACTACCAAAAATAAGTCTTGATATTTTTATTCAAATATAAATTTGCATCAATGATGATAAGAATTCTGCATTAACAGGATACATTATGGTTTACTAACTCTGAAATAAAGTTCAATGTATGATGATGCAGATGCATTTTTAAAAACTGCAATAATACTGCTGAAATGTAAAACTGTGTTTTGGGCACCACAAATGTCTGTGAGAAATACAGATAATATAAGAAGATAAACAATAAATGAATCTGAGATGGAAAGTCATTAGGAAATACACAAGTGAAGAGTACATGTGACAAGTACCATATGATGCTCAATAAAATGTCAGTTTTGAATAGCATGTAAATTGCAAGAGAATGTAATGAGAAAATAAGCCATACATGTTGCATTACATGTGCTGAAGTATGCTATAAAGAATGGTGTAGTTCATCTAAATGTATGCAAATGAAAAAATTTTGCAACAAAAGAAAGGCATGAGACAAATTTCTCACAACGTGGACATAAAGTCAGGAGATAGGATGAAGGCAGAGAATGAGATAATTTGAGAAAGACACATTATTCTGAAATCTTTCAAGGGCTGGAGTAATGAAACATATAATTATGAGAAGAAAAGGATGTTGATAGAGAGATGTAAAGTGCAATTCAGAAAACAGGTGCTGGAAAAGATCAGTGGCAAGGGAAGCATGAAATGTGGGAGTCTGTGTGTTTGTGAGAGATCAAAATGTTGTAATATGCAAATATGCAAAAGGTTTAGAAGCTTTGATTATAATGCAGCCGGATAAAGGGAAAAGACATAAAAAATAAATAAAGATGGCATAATAAAGACAAACTAAAGGAAAATTAG
Organism: Panulirus ornatus; assembly: GCF_036320965.1. Taxonomy (NCBI): domain Eukaryota; kingdom Metazoa; phylum Arthropoda; class Malacostraca; order Decapoda; family Palinuridae; genus Panulirus; species Panulirus ornatus. Next base: position 40,961,311 of record NC_092230.1, read on the forward strand.
ATAATCTACATTAATTTACAGCAATCAAAACAGGGATGGAATCAATACTTTACTGATTTATTTCCTTGGTTTTTACCTAAAGAATCAATTGAATAAGATTTCAATGCCTTATATATATTTAGCCCTTTCCAAGTGGGATATGTTTGCTGATTTTCTGTGGGACCTAGTTTCAAACTTTATTCATTTATTTATATTCATTTATACTTGATCATTGTTTCCCTTGCCGGTGAGGTGGCACCAGGAAACAGATGAAGAATGACCCATCCACTCATACACATACATAAATGTCCATACATGCACATATACATACATCTACATATCAACATATACATATATACATACACAGACATATACATATATACCCATGTACATATGCTTGCTTGCCTTCAATCCATTTCCACTGCCACCCCACCCAAAAGGAAACAGCATTGCTGCCCCCTGCTTTAGTGAGGTAGCAACAGGAAAACAAACAAAAAAGGCCACATTTGTTCACACTTAGTCTCTAGCTGTCATGTGTAATGCACCGAAACCAAAGCTACCTATCCATATCCAGGCCCCACACACCTTTCCATTGTTTACCCTAGATGTTTCACACGCCTGGGTTCAGTTCACTGACCCCTGTATACCACATTGTTCCAATTCACTCTATTCCTTGCACACCTTTCACCCCGCTATATGTTCGGGACCCAATCACTCAAAATCTTTTTCACTCCATCCTTCCACCTCCAAATTGGTCTCCTGCTTCTCCTTGTCCCTCCACCTCTGACACATACATCCTTTGTCAACCTTGATGCTTTTAAAAGTTAACCTGTGCACTTACTATGGTAAATGTAAGTTGCTATGGGCCATGATACATTCAACCATGTAAAATAATTCAACCACAGTCATAATCTACTTGCCAGTGATCATATCTCATACTCCTCTCTCAAGTTTTGATATAATGAAAGCTAAAGTGTAAAATTATTAACATCCTAAAAGTTTTCTTTTCAAACTCACACTCCAACTAACCTGCAGAAGTTGGTGACAGTTTGAAAAAGTGTGTAAAAGAAGAAAGCTGAGAGTAAATGTGAATAAGAGGAAGGTCATTAGGTTCAGTAGGGTTGAAGGACAAGTTAATTGGGATGTAAGTTTGAATGGAGAAAACTGGAGGAATAAGTGTTTTAGATTTCTGGGAGTGGACTTAGCAGTGGATGGAACCATGGAAGGGAAAGTGAGTCACAGGGTGGGGGAGGGGGCGAAGGTTTTGGGAGTGATGAAGAATGTGTGGAAGGAGAAAACGTTATCTCGGACAGCAAAAATGGGTATGTTTATCGGAATAGTAGTTCTAACAATGTTGTATGGTTGACAGGCACAGGCCATAGATAGGGTTGTACAGAGGAGAGTGGATGTGTTGGAGGTGAGGTGTTTGAGGACAATATGTGGTGTGAGGTGGTTTGATCAAGTAAGTAATGAAAGGATAAGAGAGGAAATAAGAAGAATGTGGTTGAGGTAGCAGAGGAGGGTGTGTTAAAATGGTTTGGACATATGGAGAGAATGAGTGAGGAAAGACTGACAAGGAATAGAGTGAATTGTGGTATACTGGGGTAGACGTGCTGTCAATGGACTGAACCAGGGCTTGTTAAGTGTCTGGGGTAGACCATGGAAAGGTCTGAGGGAGATGTGGTTTTGGTGCATTACACATGACAGCTAGATTGAGTGTGAACGAATGTGGCCTTTTTTGTCTGTTTTCCTGGCGCACACTCGCTGAACTGGGGGGTGGCGATGCTGTATCCTGTGGGGCGGGGTAGTGACAGGAATGGACGAAGGCAAGCAAGTATGAATATGCTCATGTGTATATATGTCAATGCCTGTGTGCATGTGTGTATGTACATGTATGTACATGCTGATATGTATATGTGCGTATATGGGCATTTATGTATAAATATGTGCATATGAGTGGATAGGTCATTCTTTGTCTGTTTCATGGTGCTACCTTGCTGATGTGGGAAACCGATTATGTATAATGATAATATAATAACTATTTACTGTAGCACCAGATTTTAGTTAACCAAAAAAGACCTGATTAACAATGCACCATTAAAATAAACTGTAATAAGTTTCATCTTTTGGAATTTTCTGAAGCAACTACATTAGAAATACTCTTTAAGGTACAACTTCAGATACATGTCTTTTCCATCCATATCCAACCTTATCTAATTATCCTTTTCAATTGTACTGATCCTATTACCTTAAACAATGAAGCTAAATTGAAGTTAAACTGACTACATCTCCATGAGGAGACTAAAAAGTCCATTCATAACATAATTCCCTAAAAGGTACAGAGGTTAAGAGGTTTCATGTACTTAATTCACCCACATAGATACAAAAGGAATTACAGATAATGGATAGATTGTCATAATGATATTGCAAACAGATCCAGGAAGATACCTCTATGCTTATTATCACCAACAACCAACATTTATATTCTTTAATAACCCTGACAACAATAATGATCATTTTAGTAACAAATGCTTTACTATTTGAATTCTTCCCCATCTAAAACTAAGAATATTGAAACTTTCTGCATAATATTTCAAACACTTTATCTCTAAACTAGCCTGAAAATAATCAATCTACATACGAGAATTTTTTTATCCTAAGTATGATTACCACCATATAAAATATCATGTGGTATGTCTTACCTACCATTTTCCTATTGTTACAACACTAAATCTATGAGATTAGACAATAATATCACAGCAAATTACAACTATCTAAAAACAGCATGGCCATGAGCGAATTTAATCAACCATAAGAGTACAAGAATATGGACTTCATAATGCAAATGAATAACCACTTGTTTCCAGTTCCATTTTGTGCATATTCATGATACCAATTCACAGCAAACATTAGTATTTGAATCATGGGAAGATTTGTGACCAATGAGAAGTAGGAATCAACAAGAAGTCAGTAAAGCAAAAAAGGCTGATTTGTTGTATATAAAAGTAGCAGCAAAATTCTAACTTTTCAATTATGTAACATTACTGTATTTCTAATACCTGTACATCTAAACGCATAATTTAAATGCTATACATTACCAGCGCTGGTTCTCCTGGCAATTATAAAACATCACTGTGGGACCAACAATCAACAAGGATTCAAGCTGCCATGTGAGAAGTACGCCGTCGAAGATGAAATGGTCTAGAGGCAGGAGGATAGATACGTGACATTAAGCACAAGGCAGATCCCAAAGCTAAGCGATGAGTTGGTCCCTCTCCATGACTCACAGGATTACCAATGCCTCCTCCAGGTAGCTGAACCATTACAGTTACTACAGCTGCAACACCATCATCTGTTGGCTCCACTGCTAGAGGGCCTAAATCAAATCCATCTGCATATCGATCCTTCTTGGTGGTCCGCTTCCGTCTCCCAGGAGACAATGGTGTTGGGTCTGGAGGCATATCTAGAGCATCATGGTTGAATTCATCCTCAGCATGAAGCACCAATGTAGTGATAGCAAAAGGCCTCTTTGCCATATGTAACATCTCCACCACATGACGTCTCCTTGCCCGTCTCAGATCTACTCCCTGCTTGATTTTCCAAACCACAACACAGAGAGCAAGAAATAAGAAAAAACATGAGAAAAAAACTGAAAAGAAAACAAATAAGTCAATCCTTGGCTGATCCTGACGGAAGAATATAGAACCAAATGTGTCCACCTCTTTTTCACCTCCAACACCATACACAACAACATAAAACTTTGCGGATCGCAAATCATGCTGATGCTGTGGAAGTGTGATTACTAACCTATTAGTTACATTTTTCACTATCAATATATCATTAGCTCTTGATACAGTTGCAAATGTCTTTAATCCTTTAGCAACCTTTTCAGTGACCTGATAGCCAGTTATTGTCTGTTGTGTTGCATTTGCAATTAACTCCTTTGTTAAAGGGACTGGAAAGCTGCCAAGGTTGAGATCAGAATTTGTTCCTAAATATTTCCTCTTCAGAGGTGTGGCATATAAGGCATGAGCTGGTTCTTGTGCAATTGGATAGTTTCTGTCAAAATCCACTTGCTGCTGGCCAGTATCCTGGTTGACTGTGACAACAAATGTCTCTTCACTGGAGCTGAAATATACATCTGCACCACCTTTTGTTATGTCTAGAATTAGCCTGATGTCTACATTCATAAATTTTGGTTGAACTGCAAAAAACACTGTCTGACCTGGGCTAAGGGTGCTAGGTTTTGTGTTACAATCACTCTGAGTATAAGGATCAAGGCAGTACTCCTTCTCCACATTCATCTGTCTGTAACACTGATGGCCATTACTTGGATTTCCCAAATATGAGTCCTTACACTTGGCACACTGTTGCTGCCAACAGTTGTCTTCTTCATTTTCAGTACTGCCTCCTCTTGTTTTTGTACTACCTGTGCACTGAGTGTCAGTGTTATTACCACAGTTACATTCTGTACCCCAAACTGGGTTACAAGTTGTGCCATGGCCATTGCACTGACATGGGCGGCATGGGCGACGCAGGTCTTCTATGCCCCGAAAATAACCAGGTAAACAACTATGACACTTTGGTCCTGTGGTATTATTTGCACAGTCTATACAAACTGCATCTGCTCTTGCCCCTTCTGTTACATTTAGTACATTTACAGTTAAGTTGGACATTGCTGTAAGTTCTGGGGGAATGCACTTACTGGCATGCATGTTACAATACTCTAAACAACTAATGCATTGTCCATTATTCCGAGGATCACCCACAAAAAGAGGCTTACATTTTTCACACTGTTTACCCATTGTGTTATTATAACATTCTAAACATATGTCTAACTTATCTGGGCCTTCACAGTTTGCATGACCATTGCAATGGCATTCAATTGAACAGTTGGTGCCTACATAGCCAAAGTCACAGGTGCAGTTATTGGGTTCAACACAAGTTCCAAACACACATCCTTGAGAGCAAACAGGCATGCAGTGCCCGCTCTCTGTCATGTTATAGCCAGGAGCACACACACACTCATATCCTTTTACATGATCTACACATGACTGACTTTTATCATCACAGGTATGGTGACCATTCTCGCACTCATCCTCAGGTGGACAAAGATCATAGTGCCAAGAAACAGGCAGTGGATCAGATATGCTGTGATCAATATGTGAACGTGCACTATGATAAGGGTGATGGAGGGACATGATGGTGGTGTTGGCAAGAATGTGAGAAAAGCTACGTTCTTGGCATGTTCCATTATAGGGGCCCTCTAGAAGGCCTCCAGTGCACAAACCTAATCCTCCCACTGGTGTCTTTAAGGCACACCATCCACAATGTGATTGACTCAGACACTGAGAACACTGCGTGAACTCCTCACATGGTCTAGGGCACTGATCTTCATTTCCTGTCAAAATGAGGCCACAAGTGCCACCTAGGCAACGTAATGCTATGTAACTAGGTGAAAGACACTCTTTAAGTGATGATGACCAATAGCACTTTTGCCATCCACCCTCAGCTCCCTTGGCACTTAGGCAGTCATGGCAATTGGTGTGAAAATGACAACGAATGGGGCACTGGCGAGGAGGGGAAGACTCCACCAAATATGATGAATGACGACGGATCATACTTTTAACACAATTCCAGTTATAAATGGGCATCACATAAAGGGTATAACCCAATTCTGAGGAGCGAAGAACCTGTCGTGTCCAAATACACTCACGAAGGCTTCCACACTTGTCACAGTCAGAGGCAACACATGTACCCCCATGACACTTGTCAACCTCAGTGATAATGTTCCCTGAGCCATTATCATCTCTTGCTTGAGAATCACAGAGATTCTCCTGTGCACAGTCACTATCACGAGGTATACATTTTCCTTTAGAACAGTTGAGGCACCACTGGCAACGCTGTTCTGAATGTGGGTGAGCAGGCCATTCAGCTAAACATTCTGTGCAAGACTTATGTTGATAGCAGTCATGATCTTCAAGCCATCTTGCATCGCAGTGCACACCCACCACACTAGTCTTAGCACCACGTGTACTAAGACAGGTACTAGGTTCCTCTCTAATATTGGAATAACAGTAGGATGTGTTAGTACCTGACTTTTCATGTACCACACAGTTGGCACATCCAATTACATCACGGCACTGGATTTGGTTTGAATTGAGAGTGCATAAATCAAGTGGTATCTTTATTTCAATCACTGATCCTTGAAGGGTACCGAAATAACCACCAAATACATAAATAGTTGAGTCATAAATAGCTGCACTAGTTCCAGTGTGAGGGATTACCTCATGACCTACTACAGTGATGAATTCGTTATTAAGAGGAATCCACATATTACACTTGTAGGAGTAAACCAAGAGTCCTTGATCTGAGTCTCGATGATCAGTAATGTCACCTCCAATTATAACCATGTAGTCTTCTGTTGTGACTGCTGAATGAAAAGTTCTTGGAGCTGGGAGAGATGCAGGATTAAGGTTTGTCCTTCGATCTGGTGGAAGTACAGACCACTTTCTACGAATATAATCCAAAGCATAAAGATCTGGAAAGTGATCTACTTTATTAACTTTAAAGGAATATCCACCATATACATAAAAAGATTTCGTTCCTACATGATACACTGTGCTGTGACCGTATATGCCAACAGGGATAGCACCACTAGTCTCTATCTTGTTCCACTGTCCATTAGCCAAATTGTATTCCCAAATTTCCTCCAAAAAGCCATAATCTGAGGATGCTCCACCAATCAATACTAATGACTGTGACTCTGCATCACTACGGTAAGTCAGAGTATGGCCAGCTAAATGGGGCAAACCAGGGTGAGGCTCCAACTTTTTCCAGCTTTCTGATTCAATGTTGAATTTCCAAGAGTCTTTCAAGAAAGCACTTTCATTCAGTCCTCCATATATATACATCTCTCTCTGATTGGGAACATATGCAGCTGCATGAAAGTATCGACTGGGAGGTGGCTGACGCCCTGGTTGTACATTAACTGTAACTTGTTTCCATATGTTGCTGTTGTTGTGAGTGTCAAACTGCTGAATATCATTTAGGGGACCTCTTGACAACGAGTAACCACCGAATACCCACAATGAACCACGGTGGTCTACAATGAGAGAATGTCCCATCCGTGGCAATACTTTTGAGAGATGAGAATTAAGAGATGCAATCTTCTCTGGTGCAAAGAGCTGAGTCACTACAACCTGCAAGCAAAAATTTCTGTTTAATGTTTCTTCAAAAAATGAACCTGAAAATCAATGTCAACAGAAATTTGTAAAAAATCTTTCACAGTAGATCTGATAGTTTACTTAGCTGTCTGTCATGCATTTTCTAATTCCATGCTACTTTACAAACACCTTTGTATTCCGACTGTTTATCTTTTATGACTTTCTTACCTTCCTACCTTTTCTGTAATATGTCAAAATTCAGTTTCAGGCATTACTTTAAACAATCAATTATCAGAGATCAAGATCATGTGAGAAATAAGAAATCCATGTGCACTGCTACTATCGCAGGAACTATTTAAGTTACAATAAATTAAATGTGAACAAAAGTAAGGGAATATGATGCAGCAGGGGAATGGGATAGGAGGGTCTGAGTGCAACTATGAATTTGAAGGACCTGGAGAAAATTAAAAGCTATAGGTACATGGAAGAGGATGTAACAGCTGATGGAACCATGGGGGCTGCAGGGAGTCAGAGGGTGGGAGAGGGGGGGTTAAGTTTTTGGGTGTACTGATGAGTGAGGTAAAAAAGATCAGTGTCAAGAAGGGCAGAGACAATCATGTCTGAAGAAATAATAGTCCTGACAGTGTTGCACATCTGTGAGTTTTGGGTCTTCAATAGTTAGGAACGGAAGTGGTGGAAATTATATTCCTGAGGACAATGTGTTGTGAGGCAGGTGGATTGTGTAAAGAATTACATCATGAAAAAAGGTGTGGTAAGAAGCACAGTCTGACTGAGAGAGTTAGCATCATGGCTGAAATGGTCTAGAAATATCAAGAGGATGAGCAAAGAAAGACTGACTAGGAGGATCTAAATGTCAGAAGTGGCGGTAGGCAGGGGAGAAGGAGACCAAGGAGAGGGAGGGATGGAGCAAAGGAGGCTTCAAGGTATCAGGAACTTCAACATTCCAAGTGTGAGAGATGTGCATGGGAAAGAATGAAGTGGCCTGAAGTGGTATACTGTGGGGTGGAACTGCTGTCAATTGGCTAAACCAGGGCACATGAAGCGATCACAGTAAACCATGAAATAATCTGGGGCTTGGCTGTGGATAGGAGGTTCTTGTTTAAGTACATTATACATGATAGCTAAAGAAAGTTTGTGTACAAATAAGGACATTCACTTGTACCTGGCACAACCTGGCTAAGAAGAGAGCAACAATTGTGAATAAGAAAAATAAGCTATCATAAAAACTCTCGGGGTGGCGATGGGAATGAATAAAGGCAGACAGTATGAATTATGTACATGGGTATATATGTATATGTCTGTGTGTGTATATATATGTATACACTGAGATGTATAGGTATGTATATGAGCTGTGTGTGGACATGTATGTATATATATGTGTATGTGGGTGGGTTGGGCCATTCTTTCGTCTGTTTCCTTGCGCTACCACGCTAATGCGGGAGACAGCGACAAAGTAAAATAAAATATAAAAATAAAAACTCTCAATGTACTGAGATGTATCAATGATGTAGAAACCAATTAAAATGATTCCTTGATCAACTGAAATGAATGGTTGAATTAATTTCAGACTACTCCTACCACTATTACAAATGGCATAATGTTACCCACTTGATACAGTAAATTGTATCATATGACAGAGGAAACCAATGTGACACCCATTATATTTATACTAGTACATAATACTGATACCTTTTCTTGACAAATAAGGTCTCTAAACTGTAAGTTGGGTAGAATTGCCAATAATACACTGAATCCTTACTGAGCACAAGGATGCATTACTGGAAAACAGTATGCTGGGCAAAATCTTGGACAAATTTAATACCTTACAGAATAAATGAAAAGAAGGAAAAATGGCCACAAAGTGTACCATTAGGTAAAATATTTTCATGATTTTTCTTAATAAAAACCTGTGTGACTACATGTACATATGTATAAATGGTAAGCAGCTAAAAGTAGTGAGAAGTTTTTCACAAAGGTGTAAAGCTTCTGTATGAGTAGAAAGAGAGGGGTGAGTGAATGGTTCCAAGAGAAGGTTGATCTGCGGCAAAGGTGTGTGATGTCACCATGGTTGTTCAATCTGTTTATGGATGGGGTGGTGAGGGAGAAAGTTACGAAAGGGTAAGAAAGATGTGTGGTATCAAAAAAAAAAAAAAAAAAAAAAAAAAAAAATCGTTGAAAGGGCAGAAGACAGTGTGTTGAAATGGTTTGGACATATGGAGAGAATGAATGAGGAAAGGTTCACAAAGAAGATAAATATATGTCATAAGTGGAGGGAACAAGGAGAATGGGGAGACCAAATTGGAGATGGGAGGATGGCATAAAAGAGAGTCTGAGTGATTGGAACACTAAAGCTCATTTGCAGTCCAAGCATTACAAATACCTTCAACTACTCATGGCAACACAACAAAATCCTTTATATCTGAAAAGTTGCCAACATAATACTCTCCAAACCACCACTCCCCTGCTTCTTACTGTCCTATACCATTTCTAACCTTCATATCCAAACTGTGAAAACTAATTCACAACAGAATCAAACAAAACATCAAACTCACCCTAAAAAATCATGGCTTCAGACCCAAACACTCTACAATCATGCTGCAACATTTCATAGATGGATTCAACCAACCACAGCCTCCCTCCCTGCACCAAATTAATGGCAAAAGACATCAACAAGACATTTGACACTGTCCTCAGACAAATTCTGACAAAAATTACTTGACACTACTCTCCACACCAGTGACACAAACTGGTCGGCCAATTTCATATACAGCCACCATACCAGAGTCACTCACAGTGGCTTCACCTCTAAAACAATTAAACTCTACAAGGGAGTCCCCCAAGGACCAGTTCTTCCTTCAACTCTCTTCAATCTCTTCCTACATGACCGACCATTGCCTTAAGGTCCTTTCATATGCAAATGACCCTACAATCACATCACAACACCCTAAAACTGCACTAGCATCATCAAACATGCAGCAACACATCAAACAATTGGAACACTGGCTCACCCAGAACAGAATGTCTGCATCTCCACAGAAGTCTTCAATCACTCTTTTAACCCCAGACAGAGACATTAGTCCAGATCTTATCCCCGCCAGCCACCTTGAATGGACAGTCACTCCCAGTAAACAAGACACTAACCATTTTAGGCATCACATACAACATACAAATTCACTTCCCAGATCAGTAACATGGCCACAAAAGCAATACACAAAGTATATATCCTAAGAACGATAACTTGAACTAAAACTGGACACGGAAGAGAATCACTTAACATTCTCAACAAACAAGTCATCCACACCACTTCAAATTATGCCTCACCTGCCTCATCTTCCTTCCCCTCAAGAGCATATATAAAAAAGCTGCAAATGACATAAAACTGTGCATCCAGAACAATCACTAGATACCTAGCCATCACAAATACACAACACCTTCACGATGAAACAAAAATTCTCCTAATATGGTCTAAACAACATTCAATTCTATGCAACCCCACCCACCTAAAACACTTAATAACTAACCACCAACTCCCAAGTAAAAATGAAAAGCTTAAACCTGTAGGGTAGTTGGTGGTAACAAGCCACCAACCAGGGAGGTATATTACCACCTTGGTATCGGGAGGGTTATTGACAGCTGTGTAGTAAGCCAGCACTTCAGTTCTTGTCAAGTTGCACTCTTTTGAGTCCACAAACATAAAATCTCTCCTTGTCACACAACTCTCGACAACACTCAATTCATGCAACTCCTTCATAACTATAGACTTTTCTGTGTGCTAGCCCTGCCTCTTGGTAAAATGGTAGGAGCAATAGGTAGAAGCAGTAGGTAGGAACATTAGACAGGAGCATTAAACATAAACATCTGGCAGAAGTAGTATGTAGGGATGAACAGTAGCTGGGAGCACTAAGTAGAATAGGTTGGAACATTAGGTAGAAGTAGTAAGTAGGAACATTAGATATGAGCCCCTGATAACATTGCACTAGAGTTGCCCTCTGCCAGTGCCTTGAAATGGGTGAGGAAGTAGAGGCTGAGAAGCAGCACTACAGTTCACCAATTATGGAGACTCTTTAGCTGTGGCCATCCCCTTAAGGGAGTTCCTAAAGGGAATGGGCATCAGAGATACAGACAGATAGATATCTCCTACCTTACACTTCAGAAATCTCCATTCATGGATCACTCCACCCCCAACAAATTGTACACTGACAAAACACAAGCACACCAAAATAACTTGACAAGTGTTAAACACCAAAGCCCCTGCCTCACGCTTCAGTAACCTCTATTCATGGATCACTCCACCCCCAACAAATAGAACATTGACAAAACACATGCACACCAAAATAACTTGATTAATGTTAAACACCAAACCCCCGAGACATACACCCATCAGAAATCACAATATACTGACAACCACATGTCACACTCTCCTGTCTACACTGTGGAAATCAACTGTCACTACAAAAACCATTTCAACATATCTAAGACCCTTCATGCCTATAATGCAACTACCATACAGATGACACCAAGCACTTACTATCCAAATGCCCAGTACTCTCTGCACATACATCAAAACATGGTGCACATGGCCAGCAACCTGAGTGCTGCAGGGAGCCTCGTAAAGACACAAGTGACTCCTGAGACAGAAAGTAAATTAGCATGTACTGTACTACTGGGCTCTACCTGCATGACATTACACTGCTAGTGAAAAGTTGCCTCTGGTATGGCTGTATCACTTGGAGTACAGTTTTGTCACAGAACTTTTCACTTCAGTGGAGTTCATTTCCCTGCAACTTGAAGTGGAAGCCACAGAATGGGTGAAGCAGCAGAAGTTCTAAGAGCATTCAAGATTGTGTGAAAAGACAGGTCATCATCTGGGAGGGCAAAAATTGATGTTTAAAAGTCAAGTAATCCTAACAATGTTGTATGGATGTAAGGCATAAACTATAGGTGAGGATATGTTGGAAATGAACTGTATGAGAACAATAAGTAGTGTGAGGTGGTTTGATTGGTTAAGAAACAAGAGAGAGAGAGAGAGAGAGAGAGAGAGAGAGAGAGAGAGAGAGAGAGAGAGAGAGAGAGAGAGAGAGAGAGAGAGAGAGAGAGAGAGAGACAGAGACAGAGAGAGAGAGAGAGACAGAGAGAGAGACAGAGACAGAGAGAGAAACAGAGACAAAGAGAGAGACAGAGAGACAGACAGAGAGTGTGTTTGTCATAAGAAGTGTTTGCTTGAAAAAGCTAAAGAGGCTATGCTGAAATGTAAGGACACATGAAGAAAAAGAGCGAGTTGTTGACAAAGAGGATATATGTGTCAAAAGTGGAAGAGACAATGAGAGGGGGGGGGGAGACCAAACTGGGGATGGAAGGATGGAGTGAAAAAGATTCTGAGTACTTTGAGTGAGTGAATTGGACAGATGTATTACACTGGAGGTGGTGTGCTGTCAATGGATTGAACCTGGGTATATGAAGCAACCGAGAGAAACCATGGATAGGTCTGTGGCACTTGATTGTGCATGGGGGGGCTGTGGTTTCAGTACATTACACATGACATCTAAAGAATGAATGTGTGCAAATGTGGCATTTCTTTATCTGTTCCTGGTGCTATTTCCCTTAACATGGAAAAATGGTAAGCAAGTACGAAAAATATTACCACTAGCAATACCAAAGGCATTTACCTAAGAGCCATTACAACATTTCTCTGGATTTTCATGAGAAATATTTTGTTTCAACCATATCATCTAATTTCTATGCTGACACAAATACCATCTTAATTTCTTAGACAACTTACCATGTCCTGCCTTTGAGAAGTTGAGGCAGGAACTAACCGTCTACCTATCTATCTACATATATCCCTGATACCCATTCCCTCCTGGAACCCCCATCATGAGGGTGGCCATGGCAAAAAAGTCTCCACTTATCTCTGTCCTTATGTGCCTCCCTTGCAGACACCATTTCTCTTCCATTGTATTTCCCCATGTCACAGGTGGTCTTACTCTCACACCAACCTCTTTAATTGCACTATGGTCTTACTCTCACACCAACCTCTTTAATTCACTATATGTAAACTTCCCATCTTGCATTCTTTCTCTATGCACAAACCACCACAAAGTGTTATGTTTCACCCACTCTACAATTCAATCCCTTTGCATTCCTGGACATACCAACTTTCTCATACACTTCCTCATTTTCTTCCTTCCATCTAGCCATACCACATGCTCCTGTCAAACAGCTCATTTCCACCAGATGTATGCGACTCATTCCATGTCCATGTTTTGGCTGCATAGGTAAGGGTCAGGAAGAATGCTGTCTCTTAATCCTTTCTTCACTTTCATACTTAAACCTCTTCATTATTCTATGCAAGCACTATGCATCTCATAAAATCATGAAAAACTTTTGTAATTCCTTCAAATGACTAATCATTCAAAAAGAGTGAATACTACTGAAGCATCAACTGATGATAAGATTTCTAAAAACAGCAGTATCAACTGATGATAAGATTCCTCAAGACATCAGTGTCAACTGGTGATAAGATTCCTGAAGACACCAGTATTGACTGAGGCTAAGAATCCTAAGGAAATCTACTGTTGATGAGATTCCTATAAACAGCAAAACTGACAAGAGGATAAGATTCCTAAAAACAGTCGTATCAACTGATGACAAGGTTCCTAACAATAACTACTAAAGATACTTGAATGGTGTTAAACTCATGAGCACAGAGTTATGTATATGTTAGGTAATGATCACACTACTTAAGCCAATCAGTAAGAACAATTAGTATATGATCACAACCATGAAGGTAATGATAATGGATAAGCAAAATGTTAACCAAAGATTACACTACTGGTACCAAATGTTAAAGGATACTCTGCTTACCTGATGATCACGCTGCTTTATGCTGCAATCATCTCCAACAAATCCTGGTTTGCATATGCAGCGTCCATAACCAACATGACAACTCCCTTGTCTTTTTGCTTCAGAGCACTTGCTGGGGCACACAGGAATATCACAGTGAACGCCACGCCATTTCTCATTGCATACAGGCTTATTGTTCACGCATATGCGGTTGTGGCCTACATTGTTCTTACACTGCAGCACCTCATAAGTGACATTAAATCCCTGACCAGGATCATTTTTCTCATAAAAGACAGTCATAAGCCCACTGGCCTGTACAGTCACAGGGTATGAGGCCTGGCTTGCACAGAATGCTCCTATGATGTGATTTTGCTGATTTGAGCGATTAGTACCAGAAACAAAATCTGGAAGTCCCTCATATACATATAATATTCCTTCTCCACATTCTATATTAATTTCTTCTATTGTCAGCTGAATGACGTATGTTCTGAAAACAGAAAAAATTGATAAATTACTACAATCTTAGTACACATCTACATGCAACAGACTGAGTCCACATATCTGATAAAGGTACACATTTACATGCTGCAGACTATGTCCATATATTTTATAAAGGCAGCTCCAAACACAACAATCAAGAGTCTACATGCACTCATACATAAAAAAAATTTGGAGATGAAGTCCCTAGCCCAAAACCAAATTCTTTTAATAATCTTTACAATGAGCCCTATTCCTAAACCTTAAAAAAATCCTGCTTTGATACTCAGAAAGATATCTTTTCCCTGAGTAGGTGCCCCTGAAGTTGCCCAAATCTTTATGCACTGGGTTAGATGAATTGCACTGTGAAATGAACTTCAACTAAAGTTAAGCTGCATTGCTACTAATGGCTTAATTATTGTGCCCACATCTCCATCTTCATCTACAAGTTGCTTACAACACTCCTAACTCTGAGAGACATAATCTCTATGAAAAGAAAATCCCCCCCCCCCCCCCAAAGATCAAGCAACTGGACCCTCTTGTCAACTGAAAAGACAAAGTCAGCAGAACAGAACCAAAAAAATGGTGGCTTTACTGACAAACACTGAACCATGAAGGGCACACCCCTATGACTTGAATTAGTGTCATCACCTTGGGGCTTGCTACAGAACATAAATTACTGCATACAGACCCCCTTCCTGCAAAAGTGAAAGGTGGCAGAGGAAGCAACAAGGGGGAGGAGAAAAAGGGAGGTGAGCCTCTAATACAAATTAAACATGACTTCTCATTTTTACAGAAAGACTTACACACAAACATAAAGGATATGATGAAAAATGTAAGCTGACATAACCTTAAAAGATAATGCATAATTCCCCTGAAGGAGGTGGCAAGAGAAGGGAGGATACACTGTTGGGATAGGCTTTGTGACCCACATTTACTGAATGGCACTTACCACAACTCATAGTTACTACTTACATATATTTAAATATTGCACAATTCTACATATATTTACATACTACACAACCTTATAAATTCACATCAATGTATATGTATATGTAATCCTGTGTGTCATAGAAGGTGACTAAGTAAGGATGGAGCTGGGGGCAGGAAATGATCCCCTTCTGGTATTTCAATTTCTAAAATGTGGAACAGAAGAAACCAAGTGAGGAATACTGATCCTCCTCCAAGGCACAGGCCAAGGGTGTCTGAATGTGTGAAGACAAATATGTACTATGTCTGAGGAAAGGAACTTGGATACTCTAGCTATGTGGGAAACAAAGCTTAAGGGTTATGGGGACGACTGGTTTGAGACCATTTTATGGTGAAGTCAAGAGTGAGGGTGAGGATTAAGGAAGGGTAGCACTTCTTCATATGAACAGTGTCTCATCAATGCTTTAAATAATGACAAATAATGACTATGACACCACCTAAGCAGTGTGAATCAAACCTTGAGTATAAAACTGAACACCATGAATCGGATGGCAGCAACTATATCCCTGAGTCTGTTCTGGGGGCTTCTGGTCCCTCTCCTTGGAGGCATGGGGGATATTGCAGAGCACTGCACCAAAAGGTAAGACTGTTACAAAATAGTTTTACTACAAAGGCAAAATACTACCTTTATAAATTATAGTTTTATCATACTGGTACAATACTACAAAAATTATACTGCTGTATACTGTGCTGTATAACAATACACCAAATGGGGATGGATTTTTTTTTTCTAAAATTGCTTACAGCCAAACCATACATGCCAGCAAAATTTTAGCTCTGCATCCATACTTGACAGAGTTGAGTCGAAAGCGATCCACCTGGTGAACTGTCACAGAATAATTTCCAAACTTGACCATTTTGCCTTGCATCACAGTCTTGGTTCACTTTCCCTCTTTTATAGGTATTACTTTGGATTCTGCTTCTGAGAGCTGGCTGCTTGTATGCCCACAGCACTAACTAGACCATTCAATATTCAGCAAGCTGCTGAGCCACACAATTATCATGTGGCCATCAGCAACTCAAAAGTGGAGTTTTGACAACTGCTTCTTTTCCTACCCATCAAAGCTTTAAGACTCTCTACCTTCTCATGTCTTTCCCAATAACTATGACCTGGCACATTTCAAAAGAAAAGTTTTAAACTCAAAAATTTGTATGTACTTTCCCTTGTGTTTTCTTTACTATTCAACCATTCTCACTATATATTTCAATTAAAGCCTGGCCTTGATGTAGACCTTTGTCCATGAGTGGAGCCTTAAAAAAAAAAACTTTACCAATGGAATACCAAGAAATAAAAAATAACAAATGACAGTTAGAGACTGAGTGTGAACAAATGTGGCCTTTTTTTGTCTTTTCCTGGCGCTACCTTACTTGGGGGAATGCTATTTCATGTGTGGCAGGGTGGCGACAGAAGTGGATAAAGGCAGCAAGTATGAATATATACGTGTGTATATATGTATATGTCTCTGTATGTATATGTATGTATACGCTGAAATGTATATGTATGTATACTATGTGCATGCATATGTATATACATATGTGTATGCGGGTGGACTGGACCATTCCTCGTCTGTTCCCTTGTAATACCTCACTAACATGGAGATGGCAATTAAGTATGATGAATAAATACATAAATAATACAAAAATAAAAGTAATAGTGAAAAGTAACAAGATAAAGCAATTTTGGAAAAAATTTCATTATACCATTTTTCAATTCATCAACCTTAGTATTATCTATCTGTCTACATCTCTGACGCCTGTTCCAACTGGAACTTCCTCAAAAGGATGGCCAAGGCAACAGGGTCTCCATAACTACAGAACTCCAGTGCTGCTTCTAAGCCTTTAGAGCCTCACCCTTAACAGGCCACTGGCAGAGGGCAAGTCTAGTGCAGTGTTTACAAAAGCTCCTACCTAATATTCCCAATGACTACTGCTATTCAATGCTCCTACCTACTACTTCTACCTAAGTTTCTACCTAATGCTCCTGCCTAATGTTCCTACCTACTACTTCTATCTACTGCTTCTACCATTTTGCCAAAAGGCAGGGCTACCACACAGCACTCACTGCAGGGAAATCTAGAGTTATGAAGAATGAGCTGTGTGAGTTAAGTGTTGTCAAGTGTTACAGATGACAAGGAAAGACTATGTCTGTGGACAGAATGCCAGTAGTCCAAATGTTAGTTAGGCAAAAAGAAATGACAGCTACCTGTGTCAGAGGAGTGCAACTTGACAACCACTAAAGTGCTGGCTCACTAAGCAGATGTCACAAACCCTCCTGATACCCAAGTGTGTAGTAGTACTGGTAATATACCTCCCTGGTCGTTGGCTGCCTACCAACTACTGCCTACCTCCTTAGTATTTTTTTTTTTTTTTCCCGTCTCCCGCGTTTGCGAGGTAGCGCAAGGAAACAGACGAAAGAAATGGCCCAACCCACCCCCATACACATGTATATACATACGTCCACACACGCAAATATACATACCTACACAGCTTTCCATGGTTTACCCCAGACGCTTCACATGCCCTGATTCAATCCACTGACAGCACGTCAACCCCGGTATACCACATCGCTCCAATTCACTCTATTCCTTGCCCTCCTTTCACCCTCCTGCATCTTCAGGCCCCAATCACACAAAATCTTTTTCACTCCATCTTTCCACCTCCAATTTGGTCTCCCTCTTCTCCTCGTTCCCTCCACCTCCGACACATATATCCTCTTGGTCAATCTTTCCTCACTCATTCTCTCCATGTGCCCAAACCATTTCAAAACACCCTCTTCTGCTCTCTCAACCATGCTCTTTTTATTTCCACACATCTCTCTTACCCTTACGTTACTTACTTGATCAAACCACCTCACACCACACATTGTCCTCAAATATCTCATTTCCAGCACATCCATCCTCCTGCGCACAACTCTATCCATAGCCCACGCCTCGCAACCATACAACATTGTTGGAACCACTATTCCTTCAAACATACCCATTTTTGCTTTCCGAGATAATGTTCTCGACTTCCACACATTCTTCAAGGCTTCCAGAATTTTCGCCCCCTCCCCCACCCTATGATCCACTTCCGCTTCCATGGTTCCATCCGCTGCCAGATCCACTCCCAGATATCTAAAACACTTTACTTCCTCCAGTTTTTCTCCATTCAAACTCACCTCCCAATTGACTTGACCCTCAACCCTACTGTACCTAATAACCTTGCTCTTATTCACATTTACTCTTAACTTATATCAAATTACCGATTTCATGAATGTAAAGCTTAAATAAAGACATAATTTTTGAAGACTTATTGAGCTAACCCTAGTTTTTTGTAGGCCAAAACATTTGATTGCATTGAAAACTAAAACCTGCCAGGATTAGTGATGGTTAAGTAATGAGCCAGCACTTTCTGCCTCACCCACATGTGGACTGCTAGCATTCTGTCCACACACATACAATCTCTCCTTGTACACAAACTTAACAGCACTTGACTTGTATACAACTTATTCTTCGCAACTCTAAAGTTTCCTACAATGAGCACTTTGCACTAGCCCTACATTTTGGCAAAATGGTAGGTGCAATGGATAGTAGGTAGGAATGTTAGATAGGATTACTGGGTAGATGTAGGAAGGAACATTAGCTGGAAACATTAAGTAGAAGTAGTAGGTTAAAACATTAGGCAGGAATATTATGCAGACACAGTAAGTAGAAGTAGTCGGTAGGAACATTTGATACAAGTCTCTGAAAACACTACACTAAAGTAACCTTTTTGCCAGTGGCCTGTTAAGGGTGAGGCACTAAAGGCTAAGAAGCAACAATGGAATTCATTAGTGATGAAGACTCTTGCTGTGGCCATCCACATGAGGAAGTTCCCAAAGGGAAAGGAAATCAGAGATTGATAGAAAACTAAAATGCATGACTTCGAGTATTCAATTCAATTTTTATTATCTATTTTATTACACTTTGTCGCTGTCTCCCATGTTAGTGAGGTAACACAATGAAAAAGATGAAAGAATGGCCCAACCCATCCACATACACTTGTATATACATAAACGCCCACACACATACACATATACATACCTATGCATTTCAATGTATACATATGTATACATATTTACAAATGTACATATTCATACTTGTTGCCTTCATCCATTCCCGTCGCCACCCGCCACACACAAAATAGCACCCCCCTCCCCCTGCACACGCACGAGGTAGTGCCAGGAAAAAACAACAAAGGCCACATTCCTTCACACTCAGTCTCTAGCTGTCAAGTGTAATGCACAGAAACCAGAGCCCCCTTTCCAAATCTAGGCCCAACAACACTTTCCAAGGTTTGCCCCAGACGCTTCACATGCCCTGGTTCAATCCACTGACAGCACATCGACCCCAGGTACACCACATCGTTCCAATTCACTCTATTCCTTGCATGCCTTTCACCCTCCTGTATCTTCAGGCCCTGATGGTTCAAAATCTTTTTCACTCCATCCTTCCACCTCCACTTTGGTCTCCCACTTCTCCTCGTTCCCTCCACCTCTGATACATATATCCTCTTTGTCAATCTTTCCTCACTCATTCTCTTCATGTGACCATACCATTTCAATACACTCTCTTCTGCTCTCTCAACCACACTCGTTTTATTGCCATACATCTCTTTTACCCCTTTCATTACTTACTCAGCCAAACCACCTCACACCACATATTGTCCTCAAACATCTCATTTCCAGCACATCCACCCTCCTCTGCACAACCCTATCTATAGCCCAAGCCTCGCAAAAATATAACATTGAGTATTCAAATATATACATCTGTGGTTTTGGTGCATTACACATGACAGCTAGAGAGTGAGTGTGAACGAATGTGGCCTTTGTTGTCTTTTCCTAGTGCTACCTCACATGCCCACAGGGGGGGAGGGTGCCATTTTCATGTGTGGCAGGTTGGTAACAGGAATGGATGAAGGCAGCAAGTACGAATGTGTAAATGTGTACATATGTATATCTTTTGGTTTTTGGCTTTTTTCTCTGGTTTCATGTGAAAGAGAAACCAGTCTTACAGAGAATGTAGTTGGCTTCACATGAAAAATGAATCAGCTGCTGAAAAATACACCTAAAGACAAAATATACAGCACAGCTCTTCTGTAAGGTCAAATCTTGCCCCATGCTTGGGAAAGGATTCTACTATCAAAATGGTGGTACACCTGGGTGTTAAGACAGAAATGAAAGAAACGGTGTCCTCTCTTATCTCTGACAGCAGTGAAGCATTAGTCTTTCCATGGGTATTACAAAGATAAGTTTACTTCTCTGCTGTTTCTCTCTTTCTCTGTAAGGAACTATCTGTAAGGGTACAAAAACCTCAAATACTTACAGAAAGAGGAAAAAATTGTATTGACATTACAGGTTTAAGAGGTTAAGCAAGAAAGTTGTTACAAAATATGTAAAGGAGGTATCAGAATTGTGGATGAAACTGTGAATAATGACAATATCCAAAATATCAAAAAGTTGCATGATAATACAAAAAAGCCTGAAAGCTATGGTCCTAAAGAAAAGAACAGTCTCCTGTACTGGTACTGCACAAACAGTTCATTTCATACTAGTAACATGCACACACATACACACACGTAGTGATAGAGCAACCTGAGGACTTGATATGAAAATATGCATGAAACTTGTTATCAAAGAATGAAAGTTCTTTTACAGTAAATGAATGGTGGATAAATGGAAAAGAATGACTCTGGACATATTTAAAGCAAGTCAACATACATAAATTCAAGAAGACGCATGACAGTATTTCAAGGGATTGGGCGGGCCCCAAGAAAGCACGATTCCCTCCCGGTACAGTACAAATAGATCCTTACACGAATGGAGTAAACTGAAAGAGAACACAGTCAATGCACATACAAGCTGAAAAATTTGCATGAGCAGAAAATGTCCAAAACAATGGGTTCCATGAGTGCAAAGCACCTTTCCTGGACAGTACAAATGGGTAATCATAAATAGATAATTAAACAGACACACACACACACATACAAAGAAAAAACAAAAAGTCATCTACAATATAAAACAGAGTTGGGTTTGCAAAATCATGAAACTTACCCATCTAAGGTAGAAAGGGGGTCCAAAGAGTCACTAGCATCTATTATCCACATACAAGTGGCAGGTGACTCTAAGCCAGTTGTCTGAGCTCCCAAGTAACCAAATGTAGCATTGTAAAGAATATTCCGTGCACTGCATTCCCTGAAGCAGCGTCCTCCATTACGTGGATCACCATAAAATCCTAAAAAATAATCAAATCAAATTAATTGGTAGGTAGTAGTAGGTAGGAAGCCAACAACCAGAGAGGTATATTACCACTACTACCTGCCTGGGTTCAGGGGGTTACTGACAACTGCTTTGTGAGCCAGCATTTTAGTGGTTGTCAAGTTGTACTCCTCTGACCCAGGTAGCTGTCTTTTCTTTTTGCCTCATGAGCATGTGGACTACTGGCATTCTGTCCACAACCATATAATCTCTCCTTATCATATAAAACACTTGACAATGCTTAACTTATGCTGCTCATTCTTCATAACTAGATTTTCCTGCTGTGAGCACTATGCTCTCGCCCCACCTTTTGACAATACGGAAGAAGCAGTCAATAGAAGTAGAAGGTAGGAGCACTAGGTAGAAACATTAGGTATATGTAGTAGGTAGGATCATTAGATAGTAAAAGTCATCAGGAACATTAGGTAGGAGCCTCTGCAAACACTGTGCTAGACATGCCCTCTGTCAGTGGCCTGTCAAGGGTTAGGCACTAAAGGCTAAGAAGTGGCACTGGAGAAGCAGGACACCAAATTGGAGGTGGAAGGATGGAGTGAAAAAGATTTTGAGCCATCGGGGCCTGAACATACAGGAGGGTGAAAGGCGTGCAAGGAATAGAGTGAATTGGAACAATGCGGTTAACCGGGGTCGAAGTGCTGTCAATGGATTGAACCAGGGCATGTGAAGTGTCTGGGGTAAACCATGTAAAGTTTATCTATTCATCATACTCAATTGTCATCTCCCATGTTAGCAAGGGAGCGCAAGGAAACAGACAAAAGAATGGCCCAACCCACCCACATACACATGTATTTACATAAATGCCCACACATGCACATACACATACATATACATTTCAACATATACATACATATACATACACATATATACACGTGTACATATTCATATTCGCTGCCTTCATCCATTCCTGTCGCTACGCTGCCACACATGAAATAGGTGGAGGAAAGAGGGAGAAGCAGGAGACCAAATTGGAGGTGGAAGGATGGAGCAAAAACAATTCTGAGCAATCGGGGCCTGAACATACAGGAGGGTGAAAGGCGTGCAGGGAAAAGAGTGAATTGGAAAATTTGTGAAAGTTTGTAGGGCCTGGATGTGGAAAGGGAGCTGTGGTTTCTGTGCATTAAACATGACAGCTAGAGACTGAGTGTGATTGAATGTGGGCTTTTTGTCTTTTCCTGCTGCTACCTTGCATGCACACAGGGTGAGGAGGGTACTATTTCTTGTGTGGCGGGGTGGCGACTATTTCATGTGTGGTGTGGTGGTGACAGGGTGGATGAAGGCAGCAAGTATGAATATGTACATGTGAATATATGTATATGTCTGTGTATGAATATGTATGTATACATTGAAATGTATTTGTATGTATATTTGCACGTATGGGCATTTATGTATATATATGTGTATGTGGGTGGTTGGGCCATTCTTTGTCTGTTTCCTTGCACTTCCTCACTGATGCAGGAAACAGCGGTTAAGTATTTCAGGTGTGGCAGGTTGGCAACGAGAATGGATGAAGGCAGCAAGTATGAATATCTACATGTGTATATATGTATATGTCTGTGTTTAAATGTATGTATACATTGAAATGTATATATGTGTGTATGTGGGTGGTTGGGCCATTCTTCGTCGGTTTCCTTGTGCTTCCTCGCTGACGCAGTTAACAGCAGTTAAGTATTTCATGTGTGGCGGGGTGGTGATTATTTCATGTGTGGTGGGGTGACGACGGAATGGATGAAGGCAGCAGGTATGAATATGTACGTGTGTATATATGTATATGTCTGTGTACGTATATTTATCTATACATTGAAATGTATATGTATGAATATGTATGTGCATGTATGGGTGTTTATGTACATATATGTGGGAGGTTGGGCCATTCTTCGTGTTTCCTTGTGCTACCTCGCTGACGCAGGAAACAGCAGTTAAGTATAATAATCAGTCATCAGCAAAAGGCCCAGAAACCAAAGAACGTCATGTAAGTCGGTAACTAGTTGGGCTTTTGCTGTTATAATTTGGGGAATTCCTAAACACCTTTATTCAAATATCTGAAATAGGGCAAATCATTCTGTAACACGCCCAAAGTTAAGAGTTCCCTACCTCAAGTATACTACTCCCTACAGAATAAGAGTGCTTACAAATGTGAAAAGGTTGGAAATGGTGCTAGTTTTAAACTATGAGTTCTGATATCTCATTCTTTTAATTCTGTCAGCTATGCATCTCATTAGAACATGCCCTAGTGACCTGAGGCAGTGGTGCTTGGGGTTACAAAATGAAAAGTATGAATCATGAATTTTGAAATCATGTGTGGAAAAGTTAAGGGAGACCTATCTTGTAAGAATAACTTTGTTTAAATGATTTGGAAACTTATCACCATCATACATTCATTATGCCTTACCTGGTAAGCATTTCTCACAGTTATGCCCATAAGTATTATGTATGCAAAAACATTGGCCTGTGGTCTGATTGCACTGTCCAAGGGTTTCATCCCAATGATCATTGCAGTTACACATATGGCACTCATCAGTTGTTGCATTCCCAAAGCTTCCAGGCCTTAGATAAGAGAGGAAGAATTGTTAGTGAACTTAAAACAAACATATAAGTTATATAATCTGCTTACAACTGATTAAACTAACAATAAAATACCTACAAAAAAGATATCAAATGATTCCATAATATAAAGAATAGTGTAAGAGATAAAGGATAATTATGAAGATACTGGTATACTGTATCAATAGCCTTAGATATGATTACTTAAAAGGCAGATTAATGTAAGTCAACATGTTACTGAATTTCTAAGATTAAAAATTGGTCTACTTGTATAACTATAGATTTCTCAAATATAGAAAACATCATATACATAATACAGTAAAAATTTCATCAAGTTATCTTCAACTTTTACACATTTTCCAGATATGAAGCACTGTGGCTCATCCTGAATGCCTTCCGAACATCACATTTTGCATTTATTTATTTTCTTTATTACACTTAAACACCATCTACCACGTTAGCGAGGTAGCGCAAGGAAACAGACAAAAGAAGGCCCAAACCCATCCACACACACATGTATATACATGAACGCCCACACACGCACATATACATACACAGACATATACATATATACACATATACATATTCATACTTGCTGCCCTCATCCATTCCCGTCGCCACCCCGCCACACATGAAATAGCACTAGGAAAAGACAAAAAAAGGCCACATTCTTTTACACTCAGTCTCTAGCTGTCATGTGTAATGCACCGAAACCACACCTCCCACAAAACTTTCCATGGTTTACCCCAGATGCTTCACATGCCCTGATTCAATCCACTGACAGCATGTTGACCCCGGTATACCACATCGTTCCAATTCACTCTATTCCTTGCATGCCTTTCACTCTCCTCTATGTTCAGGCCTCAGTCACTCAAAATCTTTTTCACTCCATCCTTCCACCTCTAATTTGGTCTCACACTTCTCCTCGTTCTCTCCACCTCTAACACATATATCCTCTTTGTCAGTCTTTCCTCACTCATTCTCTCCATGTGACCAAACCATTTCAATACACCATCTTGTGCTCTCTCAACCACACTCTTTTTATTACCACACATCTCTCTTACCCTTTCATTACTTAATCAAACCACCTCACACCACATATTGCCCTCAAACATCTCATTTCCAACACATCCACCCTCCTCCGCACATCCAAAACCATCCAAACCTGCTGCCTTGCCAGCTTTCATCTTCTGCAAAGCTTCCACTATCTCTTCTCTCTTTACCAAACCATTCTCCCTGACCCTCTCACTTCACGCACCATCTCGACCAAAACACCCTATCTCTGCCACTCTATCATCAAACACATTCAATAAACCTTCAAAATACTCACTCCATCTCCTTCGCACTTCACCACTACTTGTTATTACCTCTCCATTAGCCCCCTCCACCGATGTTCCCATCTGTTCTCTTGTCTTACACACTTTATTTACCTCCTTCCAAAACATCTTTTTACACTCCCTTAAGTTTAATGATACTCTCTCATCCTAACTCTCATTTGCCCTCTTTTTCACCTCCTCCATCTTTCTCCTGACCTCCTGCAGCTTTCATTTATACATCTTCCAGTCATTTGCACTACTTCCCTACAAAAATCGTCCAAATGCCTTTCTCTTCTCTTTCACTAACAATCGTACTTCTTCATCCCACCACTCACTACCCTTTCTAATCTGCCCACCTCCCATCTTTCTCATGCCACAAGCATCTTTTGCACAAGCCATCACTGCTTCCCTAAATACATCCCATTCCTCCCCCACTCCTCCTGTGTCATTTGCTCTCGCCATTTTCCATTCTGCACTCAATCTCTCCTGGTACTTCCTCATATAAGTCTCTTTTCCAAGCTGATTTACTCTCACCACTCTCTTCACCCCAACATTCTCTCTTCTTTTCTGAAAACCTCTACAAATCTTCATCTTTGCCTCCAGAAGATAATGATCAGACATCCCTCCAGTTGCCCCCCTCAGCACATTAACATCCAAAAGTCTCTCTTTTATGTGCCTATCAATCAACAATCAATTATCCCTGGGGATAGGGGGAAAAAAAATACTTCCAAAGTATTCCTCGCGTGTTGTAGAAAGCAACTAAAGTGGGCAGGAAAGGGGGCTAGAAACCCTCCTCACCTTGTATTCAACTTTCTAAAAGGGGAAACAGAAGAAGGAGTCATGCAGGGAGTGCTCATCCTCCTCGAAGGCTATGATTGGGGTGTCTAAATGTGTGTGGGTGTAACCAAGATGAGAAAAATGAGAAATAGGTAGTATGTTTGAGGAAAGGAACCTGGATGTTTTGGCTCTGAGTGAAAAGAAGCTCAAGGGTAAAGGGGAAGAGTTGGTTTGGAAATGTCTTGGGAGTAAAGTCAGGGGTTAGTGAGGGGACAAGAGCAAAGGAAAGAGTAGCACTACTCCTGAAGCAGGAGTTGTGGGAGTATGTGACAGAGTGTAAGAAAGTAAATTCTAGATTGATATGGGTAAAACTGAAAGTGGATAGAGAGAGATGGGTGATTATTGGTACCTATGCACCTGGTCATAAGAAAGATCATGAGAGTCAAAAGTTTTGGGACCAGATGAGTGAGTTTGTTAGCAGCTTTGATGCATGAGACTGGGTTATAGTGATGGGTGATTTGAATGCAAAGGTGAGTAATGTGGCAGTTGAGGGTATAATTGGTGTACATTGGGAGTTAAGTATTGTAAGTGGAAATGGTGAAGAGCTTGTAGATTTATGTGCTGAAAAAGGACTAATGATTGGGAATACCTGGTTTAAAAAGCGAGATATACATAAGTATATGTATATAAGTAGGAGAGATGGCCACAGAGCGATATTGGATTATGTGTTAATTGATAGGCACGTGAAAGAGAGACATATTTTGCATATCTTTGCATATTCCCTCATTATAACATCCTTTCACTCATACAATTCCTTACTCTAATTTTTTCATCCTCTCTGTACTAAGAATATGCCAAATCTGTACATGGTTACAGCACTATGGTTTTAGTCATCCTTTCTGAATCTAATGTCACCACATATCAGTTAAAATTTTGTTTCATTCCATGATTTGATAATCATTTATCAATATTACCAAACCTATTTTCAATCTAAGTATATAATTTTCTCTCCTAATGCCACAGTCTATCAATCTATCTACATATCAGGTGCCTGTTTCCTCCGGGAATTTTTCAGTCTATCAATCTATCTACATATCAGGTGCCTGTTTCCTCCGGGAATTTCTATCAAGGAGGCAGACATGGCAAAAGTCTCCACTTATCCCTCCCTTATGTGCCTCCCTCGCTTACACCATTCCATGCATTCTTCCATCATTTCTCTACCCCCAGATCTCTTCTACTCTATTTCTCTGTCACAGGGGGTCTTCCTATTTCATTAAACATTTGTACACTCTACTTGTAAACACCCCATCCTGTATTCTTTTCATGTGTTCAACCCACTTCAATGTAATATGTATCACCTACTCTACCACTCCACAATTCATTCCCTTTGCATTCCCTGCCATAACACATCTCCCATACACCCCCTTCATTTCTTTCTTCATTCCATCTAGTCATACCTCTCAAATGGCTTGTTCCCATAGCCTGGATTCTTGACCTCTATGACTCGTACCATGTCCATCTTTCGGCTGCATAGGTCAGGGTTAGGAGGGTTATGCTGTTCCTTAACCCTTTCATCACTTTCATATTTACACATCTACCTTTCATTATTCTATTAAGGGTCCCATATCTCTCCTTCCATAACCCCAGTCTTTCTCCCCCAAAAGCTATTACACAAGTTTAGTACACTTTCTTCTTTCATTCTATAAGGTTTTTGGAAAATCTATATTTTCACTCTCTTTCCTTTTAAACATCATTACATCACTTTTACTCACAGTTACTTTCAATCACATATGCTTACACACATCTTAAGAGACAGCAGGGACCGGAGATGGTCTGGCACTTAGTAATGTGCGCTCTCCCCTGACATTTTGATGGCTAACGACCCATATAATCAAAATCAGTTGGTGCATTATCTGGCATGATTTCATGTTGCTATACCTCAATAGTCACCATTTTTCTAAAAATCTCTCTGGCATGAAATTTAAGTACATGCTGCTACAGCCACAGTGCCCAGTCAATGTAAGATATTTTAGGTGCTTATGTTCTAAAAACCCAAAGTGAATAAGTTAAGGATGGGGTAGAGAGGGAGGTGAATGTATCTTGGAATGAGGAACAGGTCTACATTATGCCCAAGGTGGGTCAGAGGGGTATGGGTGATGAATCAGCTGTTATGTGCTGCATAAAGTTTCAGAGAGAAACTCTATAAGCTGATGAAAGTTTGTCAGGTTTATGATACATTATGATATTCATAGGTAGAATCACTGAAGTTACTGAAAACAAATCATAAGAAAAATCAGTTTATTTCTGAGGGTCAAATGAACTTACACAATGAACATACTTACTGACACAAATGGCAAAATTCTCCATCTGTCAAATGTTTGCACTTGTCACAAATACCTATACCCTTATGACAGGTAGAATGGTTATGGCATCCACAGTTTGTGGTACAATCTGGCCCCATCCAACCAAGAGTACAGATGCACTTATAATCTGGATGGCCAGAGCAGTATCCATGAACACATGTTTCATAGCATCTGAAATATATATACACATATATACATATACATATGTACATAAACAAAAATGAATGAAAATTCTCATAATCATAAATGTCTGAAAAGTTAAAATAAAAAAAAAAGGCAGAATGCATTCCCTGTAAACTGGAAACATGCAAGCAAGCCACTTCACTGTTAAATAAGACAATATTATTTTAGTCTCTAAAAACACACACACACACACACACACACACACACACACACACACACACAAAACTATTAAAAAGATAATTCTTATTCATACTTACGTTCTCTCACAAGTATCATGTCCATTTCCATGGAAACCTCTGTTACAGGTGCAGTTGAAGCCTGGGTGTGTATTGGAACAAGTAGCATTGGAATGACAGTCATGAAGAGACAATTTACATTCATCTACATCTGGACAGGAATCATAAGCCCAATTAGTTTCTGAGATCTGTAGGTCAACCACAGCAGATACATTGTCATGGGCACCTTGTAGAAGAAGCTTAATGAGGCTGGCACAGTCACCTGCAATGATATAATATATATTCACAAGTTTTAAAATCCTGAAGCTTATGTGAGCAAACAGAGATGCTGCTGAAAATATGGGGCTGGGTTATTAATCAGCTTTAGATTGAAAATAAAAATCAAGAGTTAATTTGGAATAAGTTCAAAGCCAAGCAGTAAGAATTCTAAATCAGCAAAATGGGGTCTGGCAGGATAAATAACCATGACCATTGATCTGCTAGAAAGATGCTGGATGATGGGGACTGAAGTTTTCACAAAGGATGAAGAAAGAATCCAAAATTAATAAAACCTTTTGATGCACAGTGATTATTTTCAGACTCCACAGTGCACAAGCAATAACAAAGTAAATTTTTTCAATTTAAAAAATATGCACTAAAATTCTTCTTTCTTTTTTTCAAAAGAAGTATGACATAATTATTCCTAATTTAAGGAAAAAAAAATACCTACTGGCTGTCAAATTCCAGTTAAAAAATTACATTTGCACACTTTTCAAAACATTTTTATTTACATGACTACATCCTTTAAAACTACTAGGACATTTCTTTCTTAAGGATTAAGAGTCATGCATTTGTAGTTCGGGAAAACACAATTCACCAGATTGGCAAATCCTACGTAAAGGCGATGGGGACAAAATGGTGGGTGCTATGGGCAGTGGTGAAAGCCAAAGACACAATAAGTCCCTCAAAATGGCATGCAGCCCCACACTGTAGTCACTAGCAAGTTAATGAGACCACCAGGCAGCTCCTATAATTCATCCTTTATTTGGACTGCCATCTGTAGTGAATATTAGAGCCAAAACTGTACACAGAATCCAACTTTCAGGCAGGATATTAAGTTTGCAGATTGATGTTTATGGCATTCTTTTATGTCCATAGCAATGAGAGGGTTCAATGATGATTCATCCAGGACCATGTGGCTCGGAAATTATAACAAGTTATGGAAAAACAGAATCAGAATAATAAAGTCCCAAGATCCTGAAAAATGTCATCAGAATGAAGAAATTAGGGAGCTGAGATATATACTCAAAGGGCACAATGATGAAAGCATATCAACTGAATGGAATTCAGAAAGAAAGCTACCAAAGAAAAGAAATGCCAATCAAAGAGAAGCGTCAGAGAAAATGTTTAAAGGGTCTTCCTGGATATGTCATAGAGATAAACCCAACAAAAGAAAAATGCCGTTAACACAGAGATACGAGTGCTGACAATAGAGGGCAAAGATCAGGGGCAAATTTTGGACCTGATAGCTAGAAAAAGAGAGTAATGACCTATGCAGAGGAACAATGACCCAGGGATATTGAAATATAGGTATGTAGGAGACTGTTAAGTTAAGCTGCAGAGAGATTGATATGAAATTTTTGGGACAGATATATATCGGGGAAATGTATAATGTCCAATTGATTGAAGGTTTAAAAGAGCGCAGAATATTCAAGATTAGTATTCAATGGATAAAACAAGAAATTGGTCGGTGAAAAATTAATGTTGGAGGAAGTAAGAAAGAAGTGGATTACATCAAAATTAACCCATTCACTGAACATCACATTAATCTACATTGCCCAGTGAAGGGGACCTCATGTATACAAATGAATACAAATTAATTTAAACAGCAACACACCACTAGGTCCTAACGAGGCTGTTTGTAATGTGAAAGAGAACAGAAACTCATGGATTGTGGTAAGAGTAGTATAGCACAAATAGCATCTGTCACGGATATGAAGCAAAATATTTAGTCTATGCTTAAATATATGTATGATACTGCTTTAAACTACTAATTGGTAAATAATTCCATATGTTACAAGTCCTGTTAAAAAAAGTACTTCACCACATTCAAGGTAAAACATTTGCCAGTAAGTTTATATGCATTACTACCAGTGAAATCAGATGAATCTAACCTGAAGTAGCCCATTTGAGTGAGATTATGGAGCCTTTAATGATTTTCAAATGCTTGCATTAGATCACCTCTTCACCTTCTCCTTTCTAAGCTATAAAATCCAATTTGTTTAACTGGTTCTCAAAGGATACATTTCTCAGGCCGGGAATCATCTTGGTTGCTTGCCTCTGTACTGTTTCCATTCTATATCTTTTCTCAAGTAGGGTCACAAAACAATATTCAATATGGGATACAATAATGAATTGTAAAGAGTGAGAATAATTTCCCTAGACTTAAATCTGAAAACCCTAACAATAAATCCAAAAATTTTGTTCACCTGTTTGCCCTTTCCACTGTTTTTGTGCAATGCTTACTTGGCATTAGGCCACCAGAGATTATTACCTCAAAGTCCTTTTCCTCAATTACCTTTAGTAGCCCAAGAAAATTCATACTGTATCTTGCCTTATTATATTTACTACAAATAAATAAAGCTTTGCACCTATCAATACTGAAATTCAACTGCCACCTGTAAGCCCAGTCCAACAGTTTGTCGAAATCAGTTTGAAGCTGCAGACCATTCAATTTCTGTTGTAGATTTATTTCCCAACTTATTATCATCTGTGAATTTCAATACCTTACAATGCAACCAATTACCAGTAACATCAATATGTGTGAGCCAGGGAACTGGTCCCACAGCTGATCACTGTAGCCCACCACCTGTTACACCTTACCACTCAGAAGTTGACCATTAATAACCACTCTTTTTTACAGCCTGTCAGCCAATTTCCTAACCATCAAAGTACAACAACTATACCATGAGACTTCAACTTTTACTGGGACTCTTTGATGCAGAACTTTATCGAAACCTTTTTGAAAACCTGAATAAATGACATCAACTGCTTTACTTCCACATACATGTTGATTTCTTCATAAAAGAAATCAAGCACATTTGATAAGTTACAGATAGTTTACTACGTGGTGGTCCTCTAGATGGTCTACAATCTTACCCCGAATGATGACTTCCATCAGATTACCAGCTACAGACGTTTAGCTAATTGGGATGACAATATCCAGCAGTGATTTATTACTTTTTTTTAAATCTTAATATCACAATGGCAAATTTCATTCCTTTGAAACACATCCCATAGCAAGTGACTTGCTGAAAAGGGCAACCAAGAGTTTAAATATCTCATTTTTCCTTGGATAAAATCTATATGGGACTGACATGCTATCTACTTTCATTCCAATGATTCTAGCTTTCATGCCAAAAATCTAATTTCATATGATCAATGGTGGTGGTGTAAGATGTCTAAGGACTCCTAATACAAAATGCCTATGTTCATCAGTTAATCCTGCATAGAATCAAGAGGATATCAGAGTAGATGAAATCGAGCAATATATCCTTCGTCCTAATAGGGGATCAAGCAATCCAGATGATCTATCAGATGATAGCAAGTATGGGAGAAATACTGAAGAACTGGATATAGGTGCCAAAATGTAAACTAACTGCAAAATATTACAACAATTTTGGTCTTTTTCAGTTGTTCACCATTACCTACATGGGGTGAAGCAGCTTCAGAAACAAGATGATCAAGCCTTAAGAGGAAAAATCCTCATTTGGTTCCTTTCTCAGTTCCCTCTTTCAGAAACTATGAACACAGTTGGGGGCATTCCAGACCCCCAATTCCCCTCCCTCTTAGTTGTCTTCTATGACACACAAGAGATATATAAGAAGCATTCTTTTTTCCTATCCCTAGGGACTGGACTGGGATAGTGAATAAGACTATTTCTTCATCTGTTCCTGGCACTACTCCACTAATGTGGGAAACAGTGAATGAAAGAATATGTGGATCAAGTGTTTGCTTTAAGGAATGCGTGAGAAATACTTAGAGACTGAAAAGGACCTGTATGTGGCATTTATGGATCTGGAGAAAGTGTATGACAGGGTTGACAGAAATGCCCCGTTGAAGGTGTTGTTAATATAAAGTGTGGTAGGAAAGCTAATTGAAGGAATGACGATTATCTATCAAGAGAATATGGTGTGTGTAAGAATAGGAGAGGAGGGTGAGTGATTCCAGGTGAAGATGGGTCTGTAGCAAGGGTGTATGATGTCACTATGGCTGTTTTAATTTGTTAATGGACGGCATGGAGAGGGAGGTTAATGCCAGGGGTCTTCGAGAGAGGAGCTGGTATACAGTCTGTCAGGGGTTGGGGGCCTGGGAAATGAGCCACTTCTTTGGTGATGACACAGCACTGGTAGTAGATTCGAGTGAGATACTACAGAAGATAGTGTATAAATTTGGGAGTGTGTGTGTCAAGAAAGTTAAAAGGAAATGTCAGTAAAAGCATAGTTATTAGCTTTAGCAATGAAGAGAGAAGTATTTGAAACATGAGTTTAAATGGATATAAGTTGGGAGGCAGTGAAGTCTTGTAAATACCTGGGAGTATATGGCAGAGAATGAAATCCCGAAAGCTGATAAGATCAATAAACAAGGTGGAAGAGGGGGGGCTAAAGTCCTAAGCACACTGATGGATGTGTGGAGCGGTCACTGTATTTAAGGTCAAAAATGGGTATGTTTGAAGGTATAATAGTCCCAGTGGCAGTGTATGGATGTGAGGCATGGGCTATAGATGAGGGAGTCAAGGATGGTGATTGTACTGAAATAAAATGTTTGAGGACAATTGTGGTGTGAGGAAGTTTGACTGAGTAAGTAATAAAAAGGTAAGAGAGAGGTGTGGTTATAAGAAGAGTGTGGCTGAGAGAGCTGAAGAGGGTGTGCTGCAATAGTTTAGACATATGGAGGGAATGAGTGAGGAGAGGTTGACATAGAGGATATGTGTGTCAGATGCAGAGGGACAAGGAGGAGGTGGGTCAAATTGGAGATGGAAGAACAGAATGAAAAAGATACTGAGCGATTAGACCTGAACATGCTGGGGGTGCAAGGCTTGCGTGGGACAAAGTGAACTGGAAGAATGTGGTATACAGGGGGCAATGTGCTGTCAGTGGACTGAACCAGGGCATGTGAAATAGCCAGGGGAACCCATGGAAAGGTCTGTGGTACCTGTTTGAGGATTGGAAACAGTGGCTTTGATGTATTGCACATAACAGCTACAGAATGGATGTGAGTGGATGTGACCTTTCTTTGTCTGTTCTTGGTGCTACCTCATTAATGCAGGAAATGGCAGGCAAGTATGAAAGAAAGAATATATATAATTTTTCTTTCATACTTGATTACTGTTTCCCGCATTAGCAAGGAAGCACCAGGAACAGATGAAGAAAGGCCTCATTTTCTTATATCCATTCTCTAGCTATCATGCGTAATGCAAGAAATCCACAGCCCTCTATTCACATCTAGGTCCCACACAACTTTCTGTGGTTTACCCTGGCTGCTTCAAATGTGCCTGATATGTGCCTGGGAATTTGAAACCCAGGCCTGCCAAAAGGTATATTGTTTACATCTATTCCATGTGTACTGTACAAGTTCAGAGAAGTAAATGCCACTGGTGTTTGGGACTGATTTGATACTACCTATGACTT
The DNA here is from genome assembly GCF_036320965.1 of Panulirus ornatus. Lineage (NCBI taxonomy): Eukaryota > Metazoa > Arthropoda > Malacostraca > Decapoda > Palinuridae > Panulirus > Panulirus ornatus. The sequence continues at coordinate 40,996,164 of NC_092230.1, forward strand.
GTGTGGGCATAGGACTTCTTTCACCTTCCCAGGTCACTATGTTTATGACTGACATGGAAAACAACAAAGCAGTGAAACAAGCAAAGTAGTTTTAGTAAGGTGTAGCAGAGATGAACTTTATGGAACACTTGAGTAACCTTGCTAGCCCATGACATACTAAAGACACATCTAAGAGCTTACAATATCATTGGTTTGGGTGTGTTGCCATATGGCTGTTGGGTCTCTATGAACGAGCATTAGCCAGCTCAAAGACATTATAGCGGTCAAAGAGGTTGAAATCTCGGCATATACACTTTATATAGAAGGTAAAATCATACTTTTAGCCACCCAACTGAGAGCAAATGCTCTCTTTGAAGCTCACTGGGTTCAGTCTAAAGGTCATAATAAAAGTCAAAATATCCACGTGTTTTGAAGTTCTATGGAAACTGACTACCTTGCTGTGTAGCAAATGACAAACAGGTTGTAAAAAGACAGAATCCAAAGAATAAATATTTGAAACAATCAATAAGCAGTTACCTCTGTCAGGCTGTGAAAAATCCCCTGCAGTACACAGACCAATTGTAGGATTAAATATGCTGTAACACCAACCACAGTTCAAAGACTCCAGGCAAACATCACAGGACTGCAGATTTTCACAAATATGACATTCGGAAGTATCCACAAGTATTCTGAAAAGTAAATGGTGAACAACACTGTTCTTCAAACATCTAAGGATGCAAAGTAAGTACAATTCAAAATCATACAAGTTCACTATTTTGTGTATCATAAAAGAATGGCTTATATTGATGTCCCCTGTATGTAGGGCATACATTCTTTGAAAATTAAGCTCCTTTGAAAGTTCTTCCTCACTCTTGCCTTCCACAGTATCTTTATTCTGTCTCATATTCATTCCTCATTTAAACATTCTTTCTGAAACACTATTACATCCATTTGTACTTCATAACCAACAAGCCTAAGACACTGTGTTGCATCATAATAAATACTCCTTTCAAAACAGAGAATACTCCTTTTAAAATATCTCCCTTTACTTCCTCAATTCCAACATTCATTTGAACACCTCTTTTCAATGTTTACACTAAAATGACAACACCAATCCAAAAAGTACTATAAACAATCAATTCTATATCCTTTTCATTCTCTCTACATTCTATCAAACCTTGCATTTTGAAAAGTTCTAAAAATGAATAAACCCTCTTTTAGTATGGATTGGAATTAAGTTTTCTTTCTTACACCAGAAAGAAGTTCAACTCTCTGCATGGTCAGGCTCTCAATCAACTCTCCCATTATCATACAACATCAGCATCAACTATCACCACTTTTGTTGTTCAAATCTATTCTTCTCCCTATGCTATCCACAATGTCACATACAACGTCTACAAAAATAATGAAACGTGGTGACATACCACAGCACTTTATTTCATTAGGATGATCCTACACCAATTCAGACAAACGCTATCAAGAAAACTTTCCACTACTAACTTTTCAGCACACTACCTAGAAATTAAGCACATACAAAAACCCTTCCATATTGAAGGTTATACATGCTTTTAGTTATTGTGCACCCTCTTGTTTCCTACCAGTTTCACATTCACTATTCTAAAAGATAAATTCAGGTACATCCATTAATATTCTTATAAATATCCTTCCTGCTCATCTTCACTACATCACTTCTCACTTTTTAATCATAAGTCCATATAGTAACACAACATTTCGCTGGTGTAGTTATAGCCTGAGCTTCTCTGCCTAATGTTCGCAAACAAGTAATGTGGCTGGCAATATGTTGAGCTCCTCTGATTCCTCAGTCACATGAGTCAAGTACCAACTTACAGCAGAGTCAACTGATGTATAGCTTATGGAGAAAGAATGAACTGGACTCAAGTCCTCAACCTCAAGTTAAGCAATCAAGTGCTCTAAGTACCTAAACAGTATGCACTTATCGTTGTTAACAGTTTAATGAAATTAATCAATACTATTGCTTATAGTTTATCATTCCTTCAAAAACTTTGAAGTCATTGCAAGTATCCTTTATTTCACATGGTGGAATATGAATATAGGCATGAAATCCTTATAAATATACATAGAGGAAACTTCCACACATACAGCACTTAAACATTAAAGTAGAGTCTTCTTGCTTAGTTGTGGCTGATATATATATATATATATCTATATATATATATATATATATATATATATATATATATATATATATATATATATATATATATATATATCAGTTGTTAGAAGCAGTGAAAAGTTTTTATCAAGGATGTAAGGCATGTGTACGTGTAGGAAGAGAGGAAAGTGATTGGTTCTCAGTGAATGTAGGTTTGTGGCAGGGGTGTGTGATGTCTCCATGGTTGTTTAACTTGTTTATGGATAGGGTTGTTAGGGAGGTGAATGCAAGAGTTTTGGAAAGAGAGGCAAGTATGAAGTCTGTTGTGGATGAGATAGCTTGGGAAGTGAGTCAGTTGTTGTTCGCTGATGATACAGCACTGGTGGCTGATTCATGTGAGAAACTGCAGAAGCTGGTGACTGAGTTTGGTAAAGTGTGTGAAAGAAGAAAGTTAAGAGTAAATGTGAATAAGAGCAAGGTTATTAGGTACAGTAGGGTTGAGGGTCAAGTCAATTGGGAGGTAAGTTTGAATGGAGAAAAACTGGAGGAAGTAAAGTGTTTTAGATATCTGGGAGTGGATCTGGCAGCGGATGGAACCATGGAAGCGGAAGTGGATCATAGGGTGGGGGAGGGGGCGAAAATCCTGGGAGCATTGAAGAATGTGTGGAAGTCGAGAACATTATCTCGGAAAGCAAAAATGGGTATGTTTGAAGGAATAGTGGTTCCAACGATGTTGTATGGTTGCGAGGCGTGGGCTATGGATAGAGTTGTGCGCAGGAGGGTGGATGTGCTGGAAATGAGATGTTTGAGGACAATGTGTGGTGTGAGGTGGTTTGATCGAGTAAGTAACGTAAGGGTAAGAGAGATGTGTGGAAATAAAAAGAGCATGGTTGAGAGAGCAGAAGAGGGTGTTTTGAAATGGTTTGGGCACATGGAGAGAATGAGTGAGGAAAGATTGACCAAGAGGATATATGTGTCGGAGGTGGAGGGAACGAGGAGAAGTGGGAGACCAAATTGGAGGTGGAAAGATGGAGTGAAAAAGATTTTGTGTGATCAGGGCCTGAACATGCAGGAGGGTGAAAGGAGGGCAAGGAATAGAGTGAATTGGATTGATGTGGTATACCGGGGTTGACGTGCTGTCAGTGGATTGAATCAGAGCATGTGAAGCGTCTGGGGTGAACCATGGAAAGCTGTGTAGGTATGTATATTTGCGTGTGTGGACGTGTATGTATATACATGTGTATGGGGATGGGTTGGGCCATGTCTTTCGTCTGTTTCCTTGCACTACCTTGCAAACGCGGGAGACAGAAAAAAAAAAAAAAATTCTATTTTCATTATTCATACTATTCGCCATTTCCCGCAATAGCAAGGTAGCGTTAAGAACAGAGGACTGGGCCTTTGAGGGAATATCCTCACCTGGCCCCCTTCTCTGTTCCTTCTTTTCGAGAATTAAAAAAAACCCAGAGGGGAGGATTTCCAGCCCCCCGCTCCCTTCCCTTTTAGTCGCCTTCTACGACACGCAGGGAATACGTGGGAAGTATTCTTTCTCCCCTATCCCCAGGGATATATATATATATATATGTGTGGCGATGTGGCGATGGGAATGAATAAAGGCAGACAGTGTGAATTGTGTGCATGGGTATGTATGTATGTGTCTGTGTGTGTATATATATGTGCACATTGAGATGTATAGGTATGTATATTTGCGTGTGTGGACGTGTATGTATATACATTGTGTATGGGGGTGGGTTGGGCCATTTCTTTCGTCTGTTTCCTTGCGCTACCTAGCAAATGCAGGAGACAGCGACAAAGCAAAATAAATAAAATAAAATAAATATTTATTCATTTATTTGCTTTATCGCTGTCTCCTGCGTTAGCGAGGTAGCGCAAGGAAACAGACGAAAGAATGGCCCAACCCGCCCACATACACATGTATATACATACATGTCCACACACGCACAATATACATACCTATACATCTCAATGTACACATATATATTACACACACAGACTTATACATATATACACATGTACATAATTCATACTGTCTGCCTTTATTTGTTCCCATCACCACCTCGCCACACATGGAATAACAACCCCCTCCCCCCTCATGTGTGTGAGGTAGTGCTAGGAAAAACACCAAAGGCCCCATTCGTTCACACTCAGTCTCTAGCTGTCATGTAATAATGCACCGAAACCACAGCTCCCTTTCCACATCCAGGCCCCACACACTTTGCATGGTTTACCCCAGACGCTTCACATGCCCTGGTTCAATCCACTGACAGCACGTCGACCCCGGTATACCACATCGTTCCAATTCACTCTATTCCTTGCACGCCTTTCACCCTCCTGCATGTTCAGGCCCCGATCACTCAAAATCTTTTTCACTCCATCTTTCCACCTCCAATTTGGTCTCCCACTCCTCCTCGTTCCCTCCACCTCTGACATATATATCCTCTTGGTCAATCTTTCCCCACTCATTCTCTCCATTGACCAATCCATTTCAAAACACCCTCTTCTGCTCTCTCAACCACACTCTTTTTATTTCCACACATCTCTCTCACCCTTACATTACTTACTCGATCAAACCACCTCACGCCACATATTGTCCTCAAACATCTCATTTCCAGCACATCCACCCTCCTGCACACAACTCTATCCAACTCTACCCAAAATAAATATATATATATATATATATATTTCTTTCAAACTATTCACCATTTCCCGCGTTAGCGAGGTAGCGTTAAGAACAGAGAACTGGGCCCTTGAGGGAATATCCTCACCTGGCCCCCTTCTCTGTTCCTTCTTTTGGAAAATTAAAAAAAAAATAATGAGAAGGGAGGATTTCCAGCCCCCCGCTCCCTCCCCTTTTAGTCGCCTTCTACGACACGCAGGGAATACGTGGGAAGTATTCTTTCTCCCCTATCCCCAGAGATAATATATATATTTTTTTTTTTTTTTTTTTTTTTTTTTATACTTTGTCGCTGTCTCCCGCGTTTGCGAGGTAGCGCAAGGAAACAGACGAAAGAAATGGCCCAACCCCCCCCCATACACATGTACATACACACGTCAACACACGCAAATATACATACCTACACAGCTTTCCATGGTTTACCCCAGACGCTTCACATGCCTTGATTCAATCCACTGACAGCACGTCAACCCCTGTATACCACATCGCTCCAATTCACTCTATTCCTTGCCCTCCTTTCACCCTCCTGCATGTTCAGGCCCCGATCACACAAAATCTTTTTCACTCCATCTTTCCACCTCCAATTTGGTCTCCCTCTTCTCCTCGTTCCCTCCACCTCCGACACATATATCCTCTTGGTCAATCTCTCCTCACTCATTCTCTCCATGTGCCCAAACCATTTCAAAACACCCTCTTCTGCTCTCCCAACCACGCTCTTTTTATTTCCACACATCTCTCTTACCCTTACGTTACTTACTCGATCAAACCACCTCACACCACACATTGTCCTCAAACATCTCATTTCCAGCACATCCATCCTCCTGCGCACAACTCTATCCATAGCCCACGCCTCGCAACCATACAACATTGTTGGAACCACTATTCCTTCAAACATACCCATTTTTGCTTTCCGAGATAATGTTCTCGACTTCCACACATTTTTCAAGGCTCCCAAAATTTTCGCCCCCTCCCCCACCCTATGATCCACTTCCGCTTCCATGGTTCCATCCGCTGACAGATCCACTCCCAGATATCTAAAACACTTCACTTCCTCCAGTTTTTCTCCATTCAAACTCACCTCCCAATTGACTTGACCCTCAACCCTACTGTACCTAATAACCTTGCTCTTATTCACATTTACTCTTAACTTTCTTCTTCCACACACTTTACCAAACTCAGTCACCAGCTTCTGCAGTTTCTCACATGAATCAGCCACCAGTGCTGTATCATCAGCGAACAACAACTGACTCACTTCCCAAGCTCTCTCATCCCCAACAGACTTCATACTTGCCCCTCTTTCCAAAACTCTTGCATTTACCTCCCTAACAACCCCATCCATAAACAAATTAAACAACCATGGAGACATCACACACCCCTGCCGCAAACCTACATTCACTGAGAACCAATCACTTTCCTCTCTTCCTACACGTACACATGCCTTACATCCTCGATAAAAACTTTTCACTGCTTCTAACAACTTGCCTCCCACACCATATATTCTTAATACCTTCCACAGAGCATCTCTATCAACTCTATCATATGCCTTCTCCAGATCCATAAATGCTACATACAAATCCATTTGCTTTTCTAAGTATTTCTCACATACATTCTTCAAAGCAAACACCTGATCCACACATCCTCTACCACTTCTGAAACCGCACTGCTCTTCCCCAATCGGATGCTCTGTACATGCCTTCACCCTCTCAATCAATACCCTCCCATATAATTTACCAGGAATACTCAACAAACTTATACCTCTGTAATTTGAGCACTCACTCTTATCCCCTTTGCCTTTGTACAATGGCACTATGCACGCATTCCGCCAATCCTCAGGCACCTCACCATGAGTCATACATACATTAAATAACCTTACCAACCAGTCAACAATACAGTCACCCCCTTTTTTAATAAATTCCACTGCAATACCATCCAAACCTGCTGCCTTGCCGGCTTTCAACTTCCGCAAAGCTTTTACTACCTCTTCATAATATATATATATATATATATATATATATATATATATATATATATATTTTTTTTTTTCATACTATTCGCTATTTCCCGCGATAGCGAGGTAGCGTTAAGAACAGAGGACTGTATATATATATATATATATATATATATATATATATTTTTTTTTTTCATACTATTCGCCATTTCCCGCATTAGCGAGGTAGCGCTAAGAACAGAGGACTGGGCCTTTGAGGGAATATCCTCACCTGGCCCCCTTCTCTGTTCCTTCTTTTGGGAAAAAAAAAAAAAAAAAAAAAAAAAAAAAAAACGAGAGGGGAGGATTTCCAGCCCCCCGCTCCCTTCCCTTTTAGTCGCCTTCTACGACACGCAGGGAATACGTGGGAAGTATTCTTTCTCCCCTATCCCCAGGGATAATATATATATATATATATATGTATATATATATATATCACCAGCGTTAGAAGAAACAGGATGAAGTGTACATAATTCATATTGCCTTCATTACCCATAAAAGCATCACCATGAGGGAAAGAATTTTCCCTTTCATACAATGATAGTTCTATTCTATGTTCGCATTCATGACTTGTGGATTTGTTGCATTCACAAACATAACAAGATCCTTCCAAGACTGGTATTTCCTACCTAACAATTTTTGCCTTCTTCTATTTGTCTCAAATACTTTCTGCATTCTCACCTTTCTTACTTCTGTTTACTAAAACATCATTCATGAGTGCCATCTTTGGAAAAATCTAGCACTAATTATGGCCTTTCTATGTTATGACATCCAGCACAGAACACACCACTGTATCAACATCCTATCACTTGTACCTAGCCCTAGTCTATACTCTAGGTTGTACAGGAAAAGAACAGTTAACATGATACCAATGATACCAGGAGGGGTTCTGCTTTCTCCTTACGCATATTTGCTGAGGCAACACTCTGCAGTATATGTAGAAACTCTGGCCCATTCATAAACACTTTTGACATTACTCAACAATCAATAGTTGTGACATTCTGCATAGATGAACTATCTTGGTCCAGCTGAATTACCACTAAACATTCAGTTTGCACTTAACTTATGCATTTCAATTATTATTTCATTACTAATGATATATATGGAACAATGAATGTGAATTCAATCAAACTTTCACGAAAGACTTGTATTAATTTACACAATTACTATGCAAACATTTTTTTTTAATTAGTTAAAAGTGGTGGCAGGTGATGAAAAAAGCCCCTCTATGGATTAATCTGATATCTTCAATATTTCTACATCACACTTTGTGGGATCATTAAAAACACTAGTCCTGTAAATAAAAACTGCATGAATAAAACCTCTTTATTTCTAGGAGAGTAAATGTCTGTGAAAAAAATGCAAGACTGTGACTTTATAAGGAGACAAGGAGACTGTATCATAGTATTATAAAGGGGTTCATGTGAAAGGAATACCACCTGTAACATGGAGAAATAGAACTGAAGAGTATCAATGAGAGAGAAATGGGGAAGAATGCCTGTAATGGTGTATGCAAGGGAAGCATGTAAGGGCAAGGATAAGTGTAGACTCTTCTGCTATGGCTATCCCTTGATGGGAGATACTGGAGGGAACTGGCATCAGAGAGATATATAGACATGTCTACCCTGCCCACAAATTCTTGTACACAAGGGTTTTCTTTTTGTTAATAATGAACTTGAGTTGACATTATCACAGCATGTTAGTAAACCAGTTCAAAAAATTTCCTAACATTACTAGGAAACACTCATTAGTTTTGTTCTGTTAGAGGAAGAATGATTACATCATAATACAAATTTACCTACCCTGCAACACTGGCTTCAACTGAGGCACTTGTGGAGAGGTATGGTAAAGTTGTGCCTATGTGTTCCGTGTTCTCAACAAGGCTAGGGGATGTAGAAGGAACAGCAGTAGACATATTGGTGTGGTCTTCATCCAGCCATACACGACATGAGCCATACTGATACACTGATGTGTAAACTGAGAACAGGAAACATTCCTGTAAGGAAAATATTTTTACAGATTTACATATCTTTTACCATAAAGATTCTTCTTGCAGTTAAGGATCACTAATGCTTTAACATTACATAATATGACATGTAAATCAGATGAAGAGATTTTCAAATGACTTACACTTGATTCTTGGCACCAAGCACAACGTCCTGGATCCCCGAGGCATGTAGCACAGGACTTCCGTTTATGACATGCAGCAGGGCATTTACCAACCTCTGTCACTGCCCCTGGAAACTTTCCTTTTCTGGAACAGGAAGCCTCATCTGGCAACCACTCACAAAGCCCAGATCCAACACAATCATTGCAATAGATATACTGTTCACATGTTACACACTGCTCAGGAACCAATGTGAGGAAGTGGATATTCTTTGAGTCTGTGTTAATGGTAACAGAACAATTTGTAAAATGATCACGTCTGGCAACACAGGAGGATGTCAAGCTGCACCAACCACATTTGGAATCTACAAGACATGCCAAACATGTGGTGTGAGCAATACATGCATCACCTCCAATGCCATATGGCTCAAGATATTCAAAAGTGATGGCACGTCGGGTGTTGGAATGTGCATTCCAAACTAAACTCATAACTCCATTCTTAGGCGAGGAGTGCACTGGCTGGATCACTTGCAATTTACTTAGATACCGATGACCCCGTGAGGGGTTTGGAAAGATGATTCCTTCTCCAGGTCTCCGTGCTGCTTTTCGACTTTCCTTCTCACCAACCACACTAGCAACCAATTCCAAGTTTTCTTCAGTATCATCAAGAGAGACCCATAGTGAGGCATTCACACCAGATGCTTGAATAAACATCAAATCTTTATCACCTTTGACAGGCTGAACACCCAAAGGATGAATAAACCCAATGAACTGAGCCATTGTACTTCCCCCAATGTGTGGTTCTCGGGCACCATGGAACTTCTGGGTGTCCCCTAGCTTTTGCAGTGTGGAATTGACAATAAGAACATGATCAGGTTTAGTAAGATCAATTGGATGATGGTACTGCACAACAGTTATGCCAGGTCGTAAGTCTTTTTGTTGGCAATCCTCCGGTGAGACCAAGTCATTGCCATGGGGGCCCCACCAGCCTTCCTGACGTGAGGGATTATCATCAGGAGATCCACAGCGGCTTCGTCCTCCACTTGGTTCATCTCGCTCATGACACTTAGCTGTCTGGACACACCAGGCACATGGACCCCCGCGTGCATATCTACCATGAATAGCACATGCTTGACAGGAATGTAATGAAGAGCATATTCCCGGGCACTGAGATGTCTGCAGGTTATTTGTACAGTTGGCTCCACGTGACCTCTCATAACAGCTCATATCTGATGGACACCAGCCACACTCCAAGTTGGACACACATGAGGCCTGCAAACAGATAAGATATTGTAAATCAGAAATCACTACTTTCATGGAACTCATATACTTACATAGGTAAAAGAAAATAAAGGAAACAGAATAAATAAAAACTGAGTTACACAGCAGAGAAGAGACTGACAAAGAGATGGTTTAAATTTCTAAAAGGGAGAGAGAAGAAGGAGTCAAGCAAGGAGTGCTCATCCTCCTTGAAGGCTCAGATTGGGGTGTCTGAAGGTGTGTGGATGTAACCAAGATGAGGAAAAAGGATAGATAGGAAGAATGTTTGAGGAAAGAAACCTGGATCTTCTGGCTCTGAGTGAAAGAAAGCTCATGGGTAAAGGGGAAGAGTGGTTTGGGAAAGTAGTAAAGTCAGTCAGGAGTTGGTGAGAGGGCAAGACCTAAGGAAGGAGTAGCACTACTGAAGCAGGAGTTGTGGGAGTATGTGATAGAAGGTAAGAACGTAAATTCTAGATTGATGTGGGTAAAACTGAAAGTGGATGGAGAGAGATGGGTGCACTATTGGTGCCTATGCACCTGGTCATGAGAAGAAATATCATGAGAGGCAAGTGTTTTGGGAGCAGCTAAGTGAAAGTGTTAGCAGCTTTGATGCACAAGATTGGGTTACAGTGATGGGTGATTTAAATGCGAAGGTGAGTAATGGGGTGGTCAGTGTTGTAAATGGAAAAGGTGAAGAGCTTGTGGATTTGTGTGCTGAAAAAAGACTAGTGGTTGAGAATAACTGGTTTAAAAAGAGAGATATACATTTGTATACGTATGAATAGGAAAGATGGTCAAAGGGTGTTACTGGATTCCGTGTTAACTGATAGGCATGTAAAAGAGAGCCTTTTGGATGTTAATGTGCTGAGAGGGGCAGCTGGAGGGATGTCTGATCACTTAGAATACCTGGTTTAAAAAGAGAGAAATACATAAGTATACATATCTGTGAGTAAGAAAGATGGTCGAAGGGCATTACCGGATTTCGTGTTAATTGATTGGCATGTAAAGAGAGACTTTTGGATGTTAATGTGTTGAGAGGGGGACAGCTGTAGGATGTCTGATCACTATCTTGTGGAGGTGACGGTGAAGATTTGTAGAAGTTTTCAAAAAAGAAGGGAGAATGCTGGGGAGAAGAGAGTGGTGAGAGTAAGTGAGCTTGGAAAGGAGACTTGTGCAAGGAAGTACCAGGGGAGATTGAGTGAAGAATGGCAAAAGGTGAGAGCAAATGACATGAGGGGAGTGGGTGAGAAATGGGGTGCCTTTAAGGAAGCAGTGATGGCTTATGGAAAAGATGCATGTGACATGAAAAAGGCGGGAGGTGGGTGTTTTGGTCAGGGTGGCGTGCAAAGTGAGTGGGCCAGGGAGAATGGTTTGGTAAAGAGAGAAGAGGTAGTGAAAGCTTTGCAGAAGATGAAATCTGATAAGGTGACAGGTGTGGATGGTAATGCAGTGGAATGTATTAGAAAAGGGGGTGACTGTGATGTTGATTGGTTGGTAAGGATATCTAATGTACATATGGACTGTGGTGAAGTACCAACGGATTGGTGGAATGCATGCATTGTGCCATTGTACAAAGGCAAAGGGGATAAAGGCAAGTGTTCAAATCACAGAGGCATAAGTTTGTTGAGTATTCCTCGGAAATCATATGGGAGGGTATTGATTGAGAGGGTGAAGGCATGTACAGAGCATCATATTGGGGAGGAGCATTGTGGTTTCAGAAGTGGTAGAGGATATGTGAATCAGGTGTTTCCTTTGAAGAATGTATATGAGAAATTCTTAGAAAAACAGATGGATTTGTATGTAGCAGTTATGGATCAGGAGAGGGAATATGGTAGGGTTGATAGAGATGCTTTGTGGAGGGTTTTAAGAGTATATGGTGTAGGAGGGAAGTTCTTAGGAGCAGTGAAAGGTTTTACCAAGGATGTGAGGCATGTGTACAAGTAGGAAAAGAGGAGAGTGATTGGTTCCTAGTGAAGAGAAGGGAGTGACAGGTTTCCAGTGAATGTTGGTTTGCAGCAGGGGTGTGTGATATCCCCAGGGTTGTTTAATTTGTTTATGGGAGGGGTGGTTAGGGAGGTAAATGCAAGAGTTTTGGAGAGAGGGGCAAGTATGCAGTCTGTTGGAGATGAGAGGGCCTGGGAAGTGAGTCAGTTGTTGTTTGCTGATGATACAGCTCTAGTGGCTGATTCATGAGAAAAACTACAGAAGTTGGTGACTGAGTTTGGTAAAGTGTGTGAATGGAGAAACTTGAGAGTAAATGTAAATAAGAGCAAGGTATTAGGTTCAGTTGGGTTGAGGGACAAGTTAACTGGGAGGTAAGTTTGAATGGAGAAAAATTGGAGGAAGTAAAGTGTTTTAGATATCTGGGAGTGGACTAAGCAGAAGATGGAACCATGGAAACAAAAGTGAGTCACAGGGTGGGGAAGGAAACAAAGGTTCCGGGAGTGATGAAGAATGCGTGGAAGGAGAGAACATTATCTCGGAGCAAAAATGGGTATGTTTGAAGGAATGGTAGCTCCAACAATATTATATGGTTGCAGGGCATGGGCTATAGATAGGGTTGTGCAGAGGAGGGTGGATGTACTGGAAAGGAAATGTATGAGGACAATATGTGGAGTGAGGTGGTTTGATCGAGTAAGTAATGAAAGGGTATGAGAGGTGTGTGGAAATAAAAAGAGTGTGGCTGAGAGAGCAGAAGAGGGTGTGTTGAAATGGTTTGGGCATATGGTGAGAATAATTGAAGAAAATCTGAAAAAGAGGATATATGTGTCAGAGGTGGAGGGAACTAGAAGTGGGAGACCAAATTGGAGGTGGAAGGATGGAGTGAAAAAGATTATGAGTGATCAGGGCCTGAACATACAGGAGGGTGAGATGCATGCAAGGAATAGAATGTTCTGGAATGATGTGGTATACCAGGGTCTACATGCTGTCAATGGACTGAACCAGGGCATGTGAAGCATCTTGGGTAAACCATGGGAAGGTCTGTGGGGCCTGGATGTTGATAGGGAGCTGTGGTTTCGGTGCATTACACATGACAGCCAGAGACTGAGTGTGAACGAATGTGGCCTTTTTTCTCTGGTTTCCTGGCGTGTGTATGCATGTGTGTATGATTACTATTTGTGTGTTATGGAGTGATAATTTTACTCACGTGTGTGTGTGTGTGTGAGTAAAACAAAAAACTGTTACCTTAAAATATGTACAAAACAAAATGAAACAGTGAAAAAGAACAAAAATGCTGAAAAGCAATAGCACTGGTAAGGGAGAACTGACTTGGAATAATAACTACATCTAAAGGATGAGGAAGAGCAAAGTCTGAGAATATGTAACAGCCCAATATGCTCTTCTCTAACATAAATATGTACATAAAAAATAACCATCAGTATTATAAGGCAATCTCTTACACCACAGCAATATCAGGAGGGACCAATCTATGTAACAATAATGGAAAGCATACACAAGATGAAATGTAGGTTTTATGGTAAAAATACATTAATGTAGGTTTTATGGTAAAAATACATTAATGTAGGTTTTATGGTAAAAAAACTTATGTAGGTCTTATGTTTGAAAAATCATTTCTGTAGCAAAGACAGATCCCTGTAAATGTTTTATAGAGTATTTGCTGTATCTAACTACACACTTAGTACGACAAGGTTTAGCCAAAATGGTGGGGCTAGTGAAAAGTGCTCACTGAACAACTTGCTTGATGTATATGACTTTTCTCAGCTCCCACCTGTGTTACATAATTATCGATTCTTGGTTCTTTTGTGCTTGATTTCAACTAAGTCATTTTCTTTTAAATGTTTCTTTAGTTGTTCCATGCATGTTTCTTAACTCTTATGGCAGTGTACTAAATATCTTTCCCATTTCCAGGGTGAGCTGTCATGTTTTTATCTAATTCATTTGAAGACTTTACAACTCTGTAGGTTCCCTGTTGAGGAGCTCTCAGGTTTAACACATTTTCTTTTATACCTTCAATTTGCTGCCTTGTGTAGATTATATCTTTCTCCTCTTCTTTCTAAGCTATTTAGTTACAGTTCTTACACTCCTCCCCTTGGAAGGGGAGTCAAAAATGTTTTACCCCTTAAAAAGTGTGTATCCATGAAGATTTATCTATGATCATTATAAATCATATAAGGCTGGCAAATGGTCATTCACAATGACTTCTCAACCATACAGTAAACTGCCTAGGCCTACAATGGAAGTGAGGTGGCATAAGTAACTAGTCACTTTCATCATTCACTTATAAAGTGGTGTCTGCAATTCATGCCTTTCACTGTCAGAAATAAAAGTGGCTAAAAAAAAAAGGAACGAAAAATAAATGGATCACCATCATCAAGCTTAACCTAAGGTGCAGAAATGAAATTTCAAGTCAGAACCTACGATTCCCACATATGCACCCGCAAGCATAACCACATTAAGGAAAAAATACATCAAAAACAACAAAAGCTTTCTCTTAATGATGATTTGGCTCCTGCTCTGGGTTAACCTCTTCTAAAGATGGCATGCACAAAGATATACGAAGATAAATGTGATCCAAACAAATATAACTTTGAACTAATCTGTTCATAGAATGCTACAGACTCCTGATACCAATCTCAATGTATGCAAGGTTCCTTAAAAAGAGAAGAGGTAAATGCCACTTTTCTTTAATCTTGGGCTCTATCATGCAGTTCAGGGTGTGAAAGGAGTATCATCATACTGATTCAGCTGTGAAGATGGTTGCTGATAAAGGTTTAAAGAAGTCTGTATGAAAACTCAAATGTTCTAAGTAGTTTCTTGTGAGATCAAGAATTTTTTTGAGTCTTGAGTGGACACACAGGATGAAGCTTCCGAAAAATTTTCCTAAAGTGAAGGAAATTCATTACTAAATCTAACTTTCTTTTTCTAGCAAGGGAGTTTAGATTAACCCTTACATGGCAGTAATGGCTTTAATTCCCATATTCACATGGGCAAAAAAGAATAAAGAAAATATTTCCTTTATGAAATAATAGAATGAAAAGTATGAGAAAATACTGTAGAATGAAAAGTAAGAAAAAACTCAGAAAATCATTCAAATACCTTTGTGAAGACCTGGTCCTCTGCTGAGTGTGGGGTAGAGGGTGTGGTTGGTATGTCTGACAGCTCCTGATAAGACGTGAGGACAGGGAGAGTCTGTATGTTTCTTTCTATTCAACCTGGATTCACAGTCTACTCAATTTTCATACACAGGGACAGTGTTGGTGATGAATAACATAAATACATTAAAAAATATTACATCATACATGTTCAAACTGAGTGATAGGGAAAGTGGATAGAATATGTGGGAAGGGTGCTGGACTTGCACTTCCTTTGGGAATGTCCTAGCTCTTTGACTATCATCAGTTACTGAGGTTCTTCATCACCCCAGGCTTGCATAAAGAGAATATTTGGTGTCGTTGCTACATAAGTACCCCCTATATACCACCTCGCTCCATTTCACTCCATCCCATGCAGGCCTTTCACCTCCATCCCCTTGCATGTTCAGACCCAGAGCACTCAAAATCTTATTCACTCATCCTTCCCTTCAAATTCAGTCTCCCCCTTCTCCTTGTCCCCTCCACTTCTGACACATCTATCTTTATTGCATATATCTCACTATCAATCTATCCTCACTCATTCTCTTCTTAAGTCCTAACCACTTCAGCACACCCTCTTCAACTCTCTCAACCATACTTACCTGACCTAAATCAACCTTCCTCACACCATATACAGTCCTTAAACATTTCATTTCTAACACATTCACCCCTTTCCATACATTCTCATCTATTGCTCATGCCTCATGTCCATACAACAATGGTGAGACTATTATATATTCAAACATACCCATTGTCACCCTTCCAGAAAGTGACCTCTCTTTCCACACCCACTTCAATGCTCCCAGAACCTTTACCCTCTCACCCATCCTATGACTCACCTCAGCTTCCAAAGTTCCATTCACTGACATGTTTACTCCCAAGTAACTAAAACACTTCACTTCCTTCAAGTTTTCTCTGTTCAAATGTACACCCCAACTGACCAGTATCTTTGTAATGTTAAGCTGAATATCAATCTTGCTTTTATTCATATTTACACTAGACATTCTCCTTTTATACAATCTTCCCAACTCAGTTTGTTATCACCTCATGACCAATTTCTGTGAAAGAGTCTTGTTGTTATCCAGGACCTTTCTAAAGGCTCCTGCAGCTCAAAGCTGCACTACTTCCTGAAGCAGAGAATTACAGACACATTTGGAGCGAAAAGTTCTTTGACAAAAGTGTACTCCTAAAGATAGAGCCTTGCCAAAGGTGACTTTTCACTTGAGGTGTAACTTTAAGCTGGTGGAGTCAGTTATCACCTCTTTTTCCTTTTCAAATAATTTCTTTTTCATGTATACAAATTCCTGTAAACTCTTCTGCTCAAAAGAATATTCTACACTATTTGCTCTCCATTCAGTCAGTATTTCTTGTCAGATCAAGCTTCTTCCAAATTCATATTTTCTCATCCACCAAATTTCTTTACCAATTCACGGTAGGAAGGGCATGTGTCACAGTAATATTTTTCTGTGAGTACGGCTTATACAAGTACTTTATCATTTCCTGAATCAACCATCTCAACCTTAAGGTGAATATACAGCCACTAATGGACATAAATGCATTCAAAACATTGTTTTTCCTGACACTACAGCCCAAAGATTTTCCATACATTACCCAGTATATGTGAACATGTCAAGGAAACCTACAGTCATTTACTTACGCTTACGAACCGCGGAACCGCTTCTTTTTTCAGTGGTGCTCAATATGATATTCTATGAACTACATCTACTTCAGGGGAGCTGTGGTTTTGGTGCATTACGCATGACGGCTAGAGGATGAGTGTTAATGAATGAATGAATGTGGCCTTTGTTGTCTTTTTCTGGCGCTGCCTCGCGCACGTGCTGTGGAGGAGGGTTGTCATTTTCATGTGTGGCAGGGTCGCGACTTGAATGAGTAAGGGAAGACAGTGTGAATTAATGAATGTGGCCTTTGTTGTCTTTTCCTAGCGCTGCCTCGCGCACGTGCGGGGGAAAAGGGTTGTCATTTTCGTGTGTGGCAGGGTCGCGACTTGAATGAATAAGGGAAGACAGTATGAATTCTATCCCTGGGGATAGGGGAGAAAGAATACTTCCCGCGTATTCCCTGCGTGTCGTAGAAGGTGACTAAAAGGGGAGGGAGCGGGTGGCTGGAAATCCTCCCCTCTCGTTTTTTTTTCAATTTTCCAAAAGAAGGAACAGAGAAGGGGGGCCAGGTGAGGATATTCCCTCAAAGGCCCAGTCCTCTGTTCTTGACGCTACCTCGCTAATGCGGGAAATGGCGAATAGTATGAAAGAAAAAAGAAACATCTACTTCAAAATACAGCATCTAATACAATATTGCGGTCAGGTATAGATATTTACACTATTCTTACACATCTCCAACTTATGAACTGATTGACGTATGCACAGGGTCCAGGATTCTAACCTAGGGCCCTCATGTACCTGGTAAGCGTGAGACCAGAGACCTACAAACATATGACATATGTGCTGACGTTTCCCAAGTCATCTTAAATTTCCTAGAGCAGCCACGAGCCATATATGGATACAATATGCTACCAGCAAAAATAACTCACTTTCAGATATTTCACAGCTGTCAGTTACCCTACAAACACCAAGATAGATGGACTCATTGAAGCATTCATCTGGCAGCCAAAAGAGTGATACTCATGCATGTGGCAGCCACAAACATAAAAAATGAACCATGGGAAAAAATAAGATGAAACCTTGATGGAAAGCAATGATTAGCCCACCCACACATCCTAAAAGCTATAAAGACTCCCTGGAGAAACTATGGAATGAGACAAATACATTAAGGTTTTCTAGTGTTTGCATTAGCACAAATCATATCGGCAGATAGATAGTGCTTGTATCGGTGCAAGTCAATTTGTTTAAATATCTGTTTCATGTATATACATCACCATTACCACATTCAAAAAATGCAGACCTTCCCATGAAAATTATTTCCAATCATATTTTCTTTTATGTACTTATGTAAGTCATAGTTGTCTGTCTAGAATTTCTGGATTATGCCAAAAGAAATAAAAGAAAAGGCTATAATTATCTTGTATACACCATACACTATTTCCATCTCCTGCCAGCTCTAGAAGAACAGTGATGACGAGCTATTTGTTTCTTTATCTACTTTCTTCCAAATTTTATTTTGAATTTAGCCTTTTTTTCATTACATACATATTTACATACTTCATTTTTTGCAATATCGTGGGGACAGCCATAAATATCAGATCTCCCTTGTCCATTTTTGTCATCTGTGTCCAATTTCACAGCCATCACTGTTATCTGCTTTGCTTTTCTCTATTTCTTCTTCACTTTTAGGCTCACTGAGTGCAGCAAAGTCTATTGCATCCAAGATATCAACAACTCTTACAGTTTCTTTGCCAAAGGTCTTAGACTGGCCAACAGAGGCAGAAGATGGTCTAGCAATGATTGGATATTGAACTCTCTTCTCCAACATCTTAATTACTACTCTATTCATTTCATTAAACTTGACCACAGTTTCCCGCATCAGCGAGGTAGTGCAAGGAAACAGACAAAGAATGGCCCAACCACTTATATACACATATTATTTATTATTATTATTATTATTTTGCTTTGTCGCTGTCTCCCGTGTTAGCAAGTTAGCACAAGGAAACAGATGAAAGAATGGCCCAACCCACCCACATACACATGTATACACATACACGTCCACACATGCAAATATACATACCCATACATCTCAATGTATACATATATATATACACACACAGACATATACATATATACACATGTACATACTTCATACTGTCTGCCTTTATTCATTCCCATCGCCACCTCACCACACATGGAATAACATCCCCTCCCCCTCATGTGTGCGAGGTAGCTCTAGGAAATGACAACAAAGGCCCCATTCGTTCACACTCAGACTCTAGCTGTCATGTAATAATGCACCAAAACCACAGCTCCCTTTCCACATCCAGGCCCCACACAACTTTCCATGGTTTACCCCAGACGCTTCACATGCCCTGGTTCAATCCATTGACAGCATGTCAACCCCAGTATACCACATCATTCCAATTCACTCTATTCCTTGCACGCCTTTCACCCTCCTGCATGTTCAGGCCTCGATCACTCAAAATCTTTTTCACTCCATCTTTCCACCTCCAATTTGGTCTCCCACTTCTCCTCGTTCCCTCCACCTCCGACACATATATCCTCTTGGTCAATCTTTCCTCACTCATTCTCTCCATGTGACCAAACCATTTCAAAACACCCTCTTCTGCTCTCTCAATCATGCTCTTTTTATTACCACACATCTCTCTTACCCTATTATTACTTACTCGATCAAACCACCTCACACCACATATTGTCCTCAAACATCTCATTTCCAGCACATCCACCCTCCTGTGCACAACTCTATCCATAGCCCACGCTTCGCAACCATACAACATTGTTGGAACCACTATTCCTTCAAACATACCCATTTTTGCTTTCCGAGATAATGTTCTCGACTTCCGCACATTCTTCAAGACGCCCATACACACACATATACATATCAACGTATACATACATATACATACATAGACACATACATATATACAAATGTATATATTCATACTTGCTCCCTTCATCCATTCCCATCGCTACCCCGCAACACAGAAAATAGCCCCCCCTTTACAGTCAGGTAGCACTAGGAAAAGACAAAAAAAGGCCACATTCACTCACACTTATCTCTACCTGTCATGTGGAATGCACAGAAACCACAGCCCCCTTTCCAAGTCCAGGCCCTACAGACCTTTCCATGGTTTACCCCAGACGCCCTGGTTCAGTCCACTGACACCATGTCGGCCCCAGTATACCACATCGTTCCAATTCACTCTATTCCTTGCCCGCTTTTCACCCTCCTGTATATTCTGGCCTAAATTGCTCAAAATCTTTTTCATTCCATCCTTCCATTTCCAAATTTAATTACTATTGACTGATATACTTAAAAACAATTAGGTCATTGTCTGGCATTAGTTTCATTTTTTGCCATAACTTAATGGTCACCACTTTTCTTCTTGCCAATACTTCAGGCTAAAAAATGTAAGAAGTTGTGGCAATAGCAGTCAACATAAGTAATTTTAAGCATTCCATCACAACTCATCCTCGGTAAAGCAATTGTAGACAGCACAGTGTCAGAAACAGCACTGGATTGAGTGACCAGTTTAAGGTTAATTATAAAATAATAATGAATGTGTAAGAGTAGGAAGAGAGGAAAGTGACTGGTTCCCAGTGAATGTCAGTTTGCGGCAGGAGTGCATGATGTCTCCATGGTTGTTTAATTTGTTTATGGATGGGGTGGTTAGGGAGGTGAATGCAAGAGTTTTGGAGATAGGGGCAAGTATGCAGTCTGTTGTGGATGAGAGGGCTTGGGAAGTGAGTCAGTTGTTGTTCGATGATGATAAAGCGCTGGTGGCTGATTCGGTTGAGAAACTGCAAAAGTTGGTGAATGAGTTTGGTAAAGTGTGTGAAAGAAAAAAGCTGAAAGTAAATGTGAATAACAGCAAGGTCATGAGGTTCAGTAGGGTTGAGGGACAAGTTAACTGAGAGGTAAGTTTGAATGGAGAAAAACTGGAGGAAATGACTGAAAGAGTGATAAGCAAAGAATGTAGATAATACAGTAGAATGTTTGCTATATGCTACAGGGGTGATGAGAAAAGTTGAGTAAGGAATGGAGATAATAGTGAAAAGTACACAAGTGATGGAAGGCTTACATATCATTGGTGTTGCCACAGTCACATGAAAATATTACTATAGTCTCATGAAAAACTTTAAAGACTATTCAGAACATATCACTTGGCTTAAATGCAGGAAGAAGCAACACTTGAAGAAAGACAGAGATGGGATGTGAAAGCAAAGAAGAAAAAAACTAATATAATATGGAGAGTAATAGAATGAGACTTTTTTCAAGGAAATGAGTGCTAAATTTACACTATGTATACATAAACCTACCTGACTATTGTGTCTATGGCATGCCTCATCCATATCAAAATCACGGCCATCAGGAGAAACTAAAGTGGAAGGCAAAACATATGCCAAAACATGTCCATTGACAGTGCCATGGAATCCACCCACTACAACCATTGTGTTGCCGCCACGTAGAAATGCACTATGTCCATAAACACCTTGTGCTTTAGGGTACATTCCTGAAAAAGCTGACATCATTTAATTGTTGGAAATAGATAAATATAAATACCTTTAATAACATCATTAGTTACAACATACACAGAAAATATATCTACATTCATTTGAGTCTCAAGAGGGAATTCACAATTTTTTCCCTATATCTTCCAATTGAGATTGATATGGTTTAAAAGGACAAAGAAATCCTGGAATCTTTCTGGTGATTCAAAGTTTCCTTTACCCTTTTGTTTACTTTCTGAGGTAAATTTGACATGTTTTCTTATTTCTATGGAAAAGATAGTGGAAATATGACACAAAAATGTGTTCTATATCTTCCTGTCTGTGATTATGTTTTGATATAGACCACTACAGTAACAGCTCTACACTATAAATTTGAAATTCATAACCACAATACATTAGGAAAACCATGACCATGTTGTATTCCAGGTACATAAAGCTTGACTAATGCCCATTTCTCAAAAGTACATTTTTTGACCACCTCTCATCTTTAAAAACCCTCTAGCTAAAGCAACCTTTGATTAGCCTTATTACACAAACACATCAATATGAAATGTGTAAATACCAAAACAGATAGTGTGGGAAGGGAGTTCTAAACTCATGGGGCCTCATCTCTTGAGCTTTCTTTACCATTAGATAACTTTAATTGTATCATTCATGATTACAAGTTGAGTGTTTTGAATCAAAGGTGATCATAAGCATTTGGGTGCTAGATAAGATCATCTTAATTTTTCTGAATACATACATAATTATCAGTTCACATGTTAAGAAAAAGCCTAATGAAGAGAACTGTTACAAAAATTGTAATGATAATAAAATTTACAGTATCATTCACCAAAATTATTTGATGGGCATTTTGAAATGAAGATAATCATGAGCATTCAGGTGTTAGGAAAGACTTTCTTGCATATCTATATCTCTGAAAATGTAGACAATTACAATTTAAGCATGAAGTTATAACCTACCAAAGAGAACTGTAGATGAAATATGTCATAAATACAAATTACTTTATCATTCACCAATCATAAGTGAATGTCTTGAAACAATCATCATAAGCACTTGATTGGACTATTTATTCAGTATGTCCTCTAGTTACTCTTAACCTACATCTCTCAAGAACTGTTCACTGCCCACATCATCAATATATTAAAGTAACAAAAAAAAAAAAAAAAGTTGTGATCAGGTCATCCCATGACTCTTCTCTCTTCCTAAGTGAGCAAATCTAGAGCCTTCAGCTTTTCCCTATAACTTGACCCTCTTAATTCTGGTACCATCTTTGTTGCTCTGTGTGGAAATAAAAAGAGCGTGGTTGAGAGAGCAGAAGAGGGTGTTTTGAAATGGTTTGGGCACATGGAGAGAATGAGTGAGGAAAGATTGACCAAGAGGATATATGTGTCGGAGGTGGAGGGAACGAGGAGAAGAGGGAGACCAAATTGGAGGTGGAAAGATGGAGTGAAAAAGATTTTGTGTGATCGGGGCCTGAACATGCAGGAGGGTGAAAGGAGGGCAAGGAATAGAGTGAATTGGAGTCATGTGGTATACAGGGGTTGACGTGCTGTCAGTGGATTGAATCAAGGCATGTGAAGCGTCTGGGGTAAACCATGGAAAGCTGTGTAGGTATGTATATTTGCGTGTGTGGACGTGTGTATATACATGTGTATGGGGGTGGGTTGGGCCATTTCTTTCGTCTGTTTCCTTGCGCTACCTCGCAAATGCGGGAGACAGCGACAAAGTATAAAAAAAAGAAAAAAAAAAAAAATCTTTGTTGCCCTCATCTGGACCTTCTCTATTAGCCCTTTGTGCTTCTTTAGGTGTGGTGACCAAACTTGAGAGGCATTTTCTAGTTCTGGTCTTAAATAGGTTATGAACAGCTTGCTTGATATTTCCTCATCCATATACTTGATAGCTGCTCTGATATTTGCCAGCAGAGAGTTTATCTCCTTTACTATTCTCCTAATATGGGACTCTTGTGACAAGTTTGGGACACTGTTAATTCTCATGTTGCTTGATATTTCATCATCTATATACTTGAGAGCTATTCTGATATTTACCAGCAGAGTGTTTATCTCTTTTATTATTATTCTAATATGGAACTCTGGTGACAGGCTAGGGACAATGTTAATTCCCAAGTCCTTCTTACACAGAGAATCCTGAAAATAATTTCCAGCTAAATAAGAATCATTTTGAGACCTTTTTACACTTTGTCCTGTCCTTATTACTATACATCTAGGTCCCCTTGTAAGTACCCATTGTTTCGTACAGGGCAGGGTTTTACACTAATGGGCCTTTCATCTCTTAAACCTATCAACTTTTCGCCTTATCTGCATTACATGGGCCACTTGTCATAACATATACTGTACATTACATTTACACATTTTCCACAATTTATCAAATTCCTTTTTATTTTCACTATGTAATACTGGTGTGTGTGTGTGTGTGTGTGTAACTGTTAAGTAAGGGTAAACACCCCACTGCATGATCAAAAGGCACACATAAAGCAAAACACAAGTCCCTCTCACCTGAATGACCTGTTGGTGTCAGCTGATGGGACATCCAAACATGACATCCCAAATGGTAAAGGTAGATTTTGCTGTCATAACACATTTCTTCCTTATCATGTCTGTGCATGTATCCTCCAAAAATTACCATGTAGTTCCCTGTATAAAAATAAGAACAGGATAAAAGCATCTATTTAACAGTTACAATACTATTGTTCAATAATATTCTTAGTAATATTCTTTCTCTCTTCTTGTAACTTTCCCTTGGCTTCCTGACACTTTCTCTTATATTCCTACCAATCACTTACATTCATTCCCTGCAAACACTAATAAATTTAACTTTTCTCTTTAACTAGCATATTAACTCTTTCATGAGTAGTTGCCTAAAGTTGGTGGAAAATCTTACTTTATCTGTCCAAAGTATACAACTTTGTGATGGCAAAAATTTTTTTCACTTTCAGAAAGGACACCTAAACTCTCTAGAAGCTATAATTTCCACCAGACATTGCATGTGCTGCCATTTGGAAGCCTGGGTTGAATGACAAACTTCAACATGAGTGTGCTGCGTCAGCAAAAAATACCACTTCAAGAGGAGTGTGGCATTGTAGACATATAAATCTTTTGTAATACATATCATTTATGTTTCTAAAAAATAAACTTATCTTTCATGTTTCTAAAAATAAAATCTCCAAAACTGTATTGTTCTCATTGATTTATCTGACATCAACAATGTTGTGGCATAAACTACACTAAAACAGGGAATTGTACATGATACAAATTATGGATTATAAGTAATTCACAACTTACTCATCTAGATTACTTTTGGCCTTCAAATCATTTGAGCTTTTATAACATTTACTGTCCTACTGCAATTGTATATATTTTCAGTATTTTATATAAAAACCACAATTTTCACCATAAAACATTAGTCTCAACAAATATTTATATCAAACATGGCAACTTTATAATAATGACTCTACCTCAATCATGCAGGAAATGGTGAGCATGTATAAAAAATAAACACTATATCATCTAAATTTCTAAAAGGGGAAACAGAAGAAGGAGTCATGTGGGAAGTGCTCATCCTCCTCGAAGGCTATGATTGGGGCGTCTAAATGTGCATGGATGTAACCAAGATGAGAAAAGAGGAGAGATAGGTAGTATGTTTGAGAAAAGGACCTTGGATGTTTTGGCTCTGAGTGAAAAGAAGCTTAAGGGTAAATGGGAAGAGTGGTTTGGGAATGTCTTTGGAGTAAGTCAGATTAGTGAGAGGACAAGAGCAAAGAAAGGAGTAGCACTCCCCCTGAAGCAGGAGTTGTGGGAATATGTGATAGAGTGCAAGAAAGTAAACTCTAGATTGATACGGGTAAAACTGAAAGTGGATGGAGAGAGATAGGTGATTATTGGTGCCTATGCACCTGGGCATGAGAAGAAAGATCATGAGAGGCAAGTGTTTTGGTAGCAGGTGAGTGAGGGTGTTAGCAGCTTCAATGCACGAGACCGGGTTAGAGTGATGGGTGATTTAAATGCAAGAGTGAATAATGTGGCAGTTGAAGGTATAATTGATGTACATGGGGTGTTCAGAGTGAGTTTACAAACATTTATTAACAAAATTATTGAAATAAAAAGAAATACAAGAAAGACTGAAAGAACTATGATTGGTAAGTATAAAAAGAGGTAAAGCAAAGTTATTTTAAACTAAAAACTTCAGGATGTGGAAGAAACAGAATGATCATCACATACATCCTAGGGAATATACTAAGAAGGTTTCAAACAAATATTTGAAGACCTTGCAAAAGAAGTAGAGACTCTCCAATGTTTGCACTCATATAATATGAGAAATGTGTAAAAGTGAGAAATGAAACATTTCCAGGATGACTGGAAAAATAGTTAAAAACTGTTCTGAATGAACCCAACACTGATAACTGTATCAAGTGTATGACAGCACTGACCATCAATAATGTGAAACAGGTTTGGCAGGCAGTAAGCAGTAAGCATCAATCCTGCCATATAGCTAAATCTCACATACGCAGTTGGCAGTCAGCACTAGCTCTGCCTCAGTAAAATCTCATCGTAAGTGCTCTCACTTAAAGTTTCATCATACTTTCTCACTCTTCCCAAAAGTATAATCTCCAGCCCTCACTCTCAAAATACCCTTGACAGTTCTTTACTCACTCACAGCTCAATCATATACCCAATCCATCAAACCTTTACTCTCACAGTCCTTCTTTCTATATCAACAACCTTCCCACAATTTCACAGTCCGTCTCTCCCTTTCCCTCTTTTCTAAACCCCTTTATTTCTCTCCCTTCACCTCTCTCCCTTTTCTGCTTTCTCCTACCTTTTGATCCCCTAACTCCACCTTCTTTTCGTTCCCTTTATCAAGGGGGAATGGAGTGCTAAGTTGACAGAACCAATTAAACCAATAAACCAAAGCTATTTTTTTTTTTTTACTTACCAGCAATTACAGCAGTGTGGAATGCACGTTCCAAAGGAACATGATGTAAAGGGCTGTTGTAAGACTTGGGGTAATGAATCTGAGACCAGTACTGCTGGTCAATGTCAAAAACTAAAAGGCGATCTGAGAGTTTGGAGAATCTGAAAAGAGAAAGCAGATTTTGAAAGTTTAAAATTTTTCAATCCAAAGTAGAGTTCATGGGTGTAAGATACTCCCTGGGAATATTCAAGTAAAAACTCAGTCTACCCTCAACATTTTGGTTAAAGGGCACCAGCCTATGCTCAACCTTTGCAAATGACCTTAAAAACATCCACAATGAATGCTCATTTCAGGCCTGCCACCACCAAACAGGGTAACAGAACTGGAAAAAATTGCCCACAGGCCACCACTTAGGAGAGAAAAGACTGCCAACATAGAAAACCTACCTTTCTCTTATCTGCAAATTGTTCTGTGAGCTTGGGAGAATATCCACACGAAGGATTGACAGAAAACTTTTTGAAAACACTAACCCTATGTACAAATGACCTTCAAAAGGTGAATGGAAAAATGCGATAGAACCCATTCTCCTAATGAAGGAGTCCTTGAGCCACAATGTCTAAACTCTTATTTTCATGTAGGTGAAAACTGGGTTTCCTTTAATAAAAGGTTCTTCAGGAAGGCCAAGACAGGCTGAATTTGTGGAATTTGCATAACACCAGAACTCAAGTCATTCAGTGCATTTTAATATGATAAAGACATATCTTGAAGAACAATGAAAATATGAATGAACTTCAGTTGTAAGGTAACACTGTCTCCACCTGTGACGTGCAAGGAAGACAGCTCCTTATCATCAAGTAATCAAAGCCATCTTTTGTCTGGTCCTCTATATCTAGCAAAAACTGCTAAATTTCCTTCCAAGAAAGTTTGCAGAGATGTATTCTCTTCAGCATGGCTAAGGGGTGACTGAGACTGATATGTTATCATGCATATCTAACTCAACGATCACCAGCTTCTTAAACAGCCTTCAAATAAGAAGCACAAAACATTACGAAGAGATATAAGTCTAGAGGAGTTTGCTCAGCATAAGGCTTCAGGGTCTTATGCAAGAATCAAACACAAAAATATGAGCTCCAAAATGTTGAGGGAAGGTGGGTCTCTGACAGCCTTGTGGCAGTGACTGACTGGCTGATGACAGCCCTGAAATGATCTACTGCCTTGGATACCTTTAAGGCAATTAAAAGAGAGTGAGTGTAAGCTGTTGTCTCCTTACAAATATAAATACATCTATAACAATGAAGATCTAAAACTAGATCAAATACATAGAGGCAAAAACTATATGAACAAGAATTACCATCCCAATCAATCTTTATCTATATATATATATATATATATATATATATATCTAGTAGGGTTGAGGGTCAAGTCAATTGGGAGGTGAGTTTGAATGGAGAAAAACTGGAGGAAGTGAAGTGTTTTAGATATCTGGGAGTGGATCTGGCAGCGGATGGAACCATGGAAGCGGAAGTGGATCATAGGGTGGGGGAGGGGGCGAAAATTCTGGGAGCCTTGAAGAATGTGTGGAAGTCGAGAACATTATCTCGGAAAGCAAAAATGGGTATGTTTGAAGGAATAGTGGTTCCAACAATGTTGTATGGTTGCGAGGCGTGGGCTATGGATAGAGTTGTGCGCAGGAGGATGGATGTGCTGGAAATGAGATGTTTGAGGCACAATGTGTGGTGTGAGGTGGTTTGATCGAGTAAGTAACGTAAGGGTAAGAGAGATGTGTGGAAATAAAAAGAGCGTGGTTGAGAGAGCAGAAGAGGGTGTTTTGAAATGGTTCGGGCACATGGAGAGAATGAGTGAGGAAAGATTGACCAAGAGAATATATGTGTCGGAGGTGGAGGGAACGAGGAGAAGAGGGAGACCAAATTGGAGGTGGAAAGATGGAATGAAAAAGATTTTGTGTGATCGGGGCCTGAGCATGCAGGAGGGTGAAAGGAGGGCAAGGAATAGAGTGAATTGGAGCGATGTGGTAGTATACCGGGGTTGACGTGCTGTCAGTGGATTGAATCAAGGCATGTGAAGCGTCTGGGGTAAACCATGGAAAGCTGTGTAGGAATGTATATTTGCGTGTGTGGACGTATGTATATACATGTGTATAGGGGTGGGTTGGGCCATTTCTTTCGTCTGTTTCCTTGCGCTACCTCGCAAACGCGGGAGACAGCGACAAAAAAAAAAAAAATCTATATATATAGAGTGAATTGGATCGATGTGGTATACCTGGGGTTGACGTATACCAGGGCATGTGAAGCGTCTGGGGTAAACCATGGAAAGCTGTGTAGGTATGTATATTTTGCGTGTGTGGACGTATGTATATACATGTGTATGGGGGTGGGTTGGGCCATTTCTTTCGTCTGTTTCCTTGCGCTACCTCGCAAACGTGGGAGACAGCGACAAAGCAAAAAAAAAAAAAAATATATATATATATCTATCTGTCTATCTATATCTCTGAAGCCCATTCCCTCCAGGAACTCTGCCAAGGGGTTGGCCATAGAAAGTCTCCACGACTGGTGAACTCAGTGCTGCTTCTTAGCCTTTAGGGCCTCATCCTTAATAGGCCACTAGCAGATGGCAACTTTAACATAGTGTTTCTAAGGCTCCTACGTAATGTTCCTAATGACTACTTCTACCTAATGTGTTTTTACCTAATGTTCCAACCTAATATTCCAACATTCTACATCTACCTAATGCTCCTACCTAATGTTTCTACCTAATGCTCCTGCTTAGTCATCCAACTTCTGTATTATTCCTAGCATTTTGCCAAAAGGCAAGGCAAGTGCATGGCACTCACTGCAGAAAAATCTAGTTTCAAAGACTGAATTGTGTGAGTTAACTGTTGTCAAGTGTTATGTGTGATAGACTGTACTTTGTAAACAGAATGCCAGCAGTCCACATGTGCATGAGGTAGAAAGATAGCTACCTGAGTCAGAGGAGTGCAAATTGGCAAAAGTGAAGTGCTGGCTCCCTATGCAGCCATCACAAATTCCCTTGATACCCAGGTGGGTAATACCAGTACTATAGGTCCCTGCTTAGTGGCTGCCCACCAACTACTACCTAACATATAAATCAAACCACCTCTATGAAGATCGTTATGCCTTGATCAATATAACTGAAAAGAAGGAACCTACTATATTTATGTCATCTGTGTGATCAAGCATACAACTGTAGTGTAAATGTCAATTTGCACTCAAGTTTATCCTGAAAGTGGGGTTAGGTTATCATCATGTTCAGTCTTGTACAGATGGGACTTTTAGTATTAAGAACATTTACCTGCAAAAGTACCTCTGCAGGTGCACAACCATCATTAATATGCTTGCTAGGGCCAGCGACTATCAACCAAGAAAAATCATTTCATACAATATAATATAACTCCTTGAAGCTGCAATAAATGAAGCTCTAACTACAAAAAAAAATTTCTCCAAGGAGCATATTGGAAATACATCTTGTTTTAAGACTGTAATCATAATAAAATATGTCTCACAAACAAGGATTAACAAACTAAGGAAACACTATCTTGATATGGTGACTGCCAAACAACTGCCAAAGCCACCTCGTTTTGCTTTACAGACATCCTGCATTTCCCTTGAAATAAAACAGCATGAAAGCAAAAGAGTTACATACTATAATTCTAGAGATGACTCTCTTTATAACCACTCTAAATTTCAGCATTTCTATGAATATCATAATGTACATTCCAATAAACATTACCACACTGTACACGACCCCTTCAGGATGCACTAAACTGCATGTATTTACCTATTTGTAAGTACCTTTATGTACTGCATGAGGAGGGAGTTTTATACTTGTGGGGGGCCCCATCTCCTGAACATACCCTACAATCATACAACTTCTTAAATCAACACATGCTGTTTGCATTAATGTGTGTATGCTGTTCCACATGTATGCATGGTGCTCTTATTGTGTGTTTCATTCCAGTAGTGTATTCCACTTTTCTGCTTACCTTTCTCAGAGATCTAACACATTTATTACCATCTATTACAATCTAAAAAATTTTAGCCTCCATTTAACAGAAATACCTTCAAAAAGTCTGAAATCTACGACCCTTCAAAATACTTTTGCCCAACCTAAATTCAAAATTGGACTTCATTTTATCAAACGCAATCATTTTAATCTTGTTAAATGCCACTTTCAACATTCTTTTCTTCAAGTGTCCTGTTTCTCTCACCACAGCCTCCAGTTCTTCACAGAACTTGGAAATCATCTACATACAATGTACCAAAATTCAGTTACCTAATATTTTTCTCCTTAAACCTTCCTCAACTACCCAGTCAAAAATAATTATCTACTGAGCTGTCATCATGATTGAAGACTAGCATAACTTTCGGATATTCCCTGAATTATAATCCTCATTCCATTCAATAAATCTTTTCCTGCATCTGAGGTAAAAGATCTAGTTAATCTTATCGTTGGAAGCTAAATCCCCCAATTTTGCGTCATAATCATGATACATTTACTATTGTTTAAAAATAACTCAAAAGCAAAATACCATTAAAATCTCTCATGATAAAATTCACATTTCTTAGCTTTTAAAATCTTTACAAAAATGAGACTTCTGCAGATTAGCTAAACCATGGGGATTACTGACAAGAAAATTACATTAACAACCATAATGCAACATACCTGGCTATATCCACTCTAATTCCACCATAAACAAGCAGAGATTTAGATGGAGCATGAAATACAGTTGAATGACCAACAACACGAACCTCTAATTCATTGCCACCTCGTACTAAAACCTGCAAGGAAAAGAATTAAATAATTCTTCTTAAAGCATATATTTTCAGAGGCTCTGAGATAATACTTCTACCAACTACTTCTATCTAATACTCCTGCCTTATGTTCCAGCCTACATCTTCTACATAAAGCTCCCAGCAAAAGCTCCTACCTACAACTTTTACCTAATGTTCCTGCCTACTAAGTCTAGCCATTATACATACCAATATACATACACCTGCATTTGCTCCTCTACAGAAGACCTTTCACACCATCCATCAGTTGTTCCCTAACTCCATATATCATTCATACATCCCTCAAACCAATCTACTCATTGCCATCATACGCTTTCTCCAGCTACATAAAAGCTGCATACAGCTTCTTATCTTATGCTAGGTACTTTTCCAGTCACTCTTATCACAAATATCTGATCCACACATCCACTACCTTTCCTAAAAACCCCCTTGCTCCTTAATCTGCATGCAATGCCTTCCATCACTCTGTCAATCAACACTTTTGGATACACTTTTCCTAAACTTTTACTTAACATAATTATTCTCTAACAATTGCTATGTGCATCATTAGCATCTTTTTCTTTGAATAAAGGAACAGTAATAACTTTCACCCAATCCTCAGGCACAACCTGCTTTCATGCTAAATTACATACTTAAACATTTCAGCCATAATCCCATCCATTCCAGGTGCCTTTCCTACTTTCAACCTCCTTATGGCCTTTTTTGCTACAAGACCATGCACTTTTATCCTTTTCCTTCTATCCTCTATACCGTTGCATGAAAAAATTGCTGTCTCACCTTCTCCCAGATTCGTCAGTTCTTCAAAATACTCATTCCATCTTCCTTTTCCTTCCTATAGTTGATTCAGCTACTCCCCTTCTTTACTTCTCTCACTTACATTTTTCCCTTTCATATCACCTTTTTCATCTCCTTCCTATATATTTTCTTATTTTCCCTAAACTTTTCACTCACCTTTCTTCCAAAATCCATACCTACTCTTTCTTTGCTTTTCTCTAGCAACCTCTTAACATTCTGCTTGCACCCCTTATATTCTTCCTTCCTCCTGCAGCCAATGCAGATAGGTCACAGCTTTTGACCTATGGGAAGATGTTCTCCCTCCCATTAACCAAGTAACTGGCATCTTGTGTCAGGTCATAAGACTATCAGTTACTTGGTAATGAATAATAATAATAACCTCCCGTAGATCTGGTGTTTGCTTTGAAGAATGTATGTGAGAAATACTAAGAAAAACAGATGGATTTGTATGTAGCATTTATGGATCTGGAGAGGGCATATGATAGGGTTGATAGAGATGCTTTCTGGAAGGTAAGTTACTAGAAGCAGTGAAAAGTTTTTACCAAGGATGTTAGGAATGTGTATGAGTAGGAAGAAAGGAAAGTGATGGGCTCCCAGTGAATGTTGGTTTACGGCAGGGGTGCGTGATGTCTCCATGGTTGTTTAATTTGTTTATGGATGGGGTGATTAGGGAAGTGAATGCAAGTCTTGGAGAGACGGGCAAGTATGCATTCTGTTGTGGATGAGATGGCTTGGGAAGTGAGTCAGTTGTTGTTCATTGATGATACAGCACTGATGGCTGATTCGGGTGAGAAACTGCAGAAGTTGGTGACTGAGTTTAGTAAAGTATGTGATAGAAGAAAGCTGAGAGCAAATGTGAATAAGAGCAAGGTTGTTAGATTCAGTAGGGTTGAGGGACAAGTTAACTGGGAGTAAGTTTGAATGGAGAAAAACTGGAGGAAGTGAAGTGTTTCAGATATCTGGGAATGGATTTAGCAGTGGATGGAACCATGGAAGAGGAAGTGAGTTACAGGGTGGGGGAGGGGGTGAAGGTTCTGGGAGCGTTGAAGAATGTGTGGAAGGCAAGAATGTTATCTCGGAGAGCAAAAATGGGTATGTTTGAAGAAATGGTGGTTCCAACAATGTTATATGGTTGCAAGGCATGGGCTATTGATAGGGTTGTGCGGAGGAGGGTGGATGTGTTGGAAATGAAATGTTTGAGGAGAATATGTGGTGAGGTGGTTTAATTGAGTAAGCAATGAAAGGGTAAGAGAGATGTGTGGTAATAAAAAGAGAGTGGTTGACAGCGCAGAGGAGGGTGTGTTGAAATGGTTTGGTTACATGGAGAGAATGAGTGAGGAAAGATTGACAAAGAGGATATAAGTGTCAGAGGTATAGGGAAAGAGAAGAAATGGGAGACCAAATTGGAGGTGGAAGGATGGAGTGCAAAAGATTTTGAGTGATCGGGGCCTGAACATACAGAAGGGTGAAAGGCGTGCAAAGAATAATGAATTGGAATGATGTGGTATACTGGGGTCAACTTGCTGTCAATGGATTGAACCAGGGCATGTGAAGCGTCTGGGGAAAACCATGGAAAGTTTGTAGGGCCTGGATGTGGAAAGGGAGCTGTGGTTTCGGTGCATTACACATGATAACTAGAGACTGGGTGTGAACGAAAGTGGCCTTTGTTGTCTTTTCCTAGCACTACCTCGCACGTGCACAGGGGGAGGGGGGGTGCTATTTCATGTGTGGCGGGGTGGCGACGGGAATGGATGAAGGCAGCAAATATAAAAATGTACATGTTTATATATGCATATGTCTGTGTATGTATATGTATGTATACGTTGAAATGTATAGGTATGTACATGTGCATGTGTGGGCGTTTATGTATATACATGTGTATGCGGGTGGGTTGGGCCATTCTTTCATCTGTTTCCTTGCACTACCTCATTAACATGGGTGACAGCGACTAAGTATAATAATAATAATAAAAATAGTTTGAAACTACAATTCATGATTTCAGCTTGATATGACTCAATTTATCTCAGAACAGCATGTTTTCATTACACCTGAAACCCACATCTTTTATACTTAACATAACACATGAGATGAAAAAAGAAAAAATAGTACAACTAGTTTCAATTCACCTACCCTCTCCCATACTCTTTTCCCATCCATGTTTATTTTGTACATGTGGTTTGAAAACTCTCCATGTTCAAGGCTACCACCAAATAGGTAAAGCCAAGAGTTGTTCACGAGAGTCAAAGTAGCGTACATCAACCCAGGGGGTTTGTTGTCATCCTCCACTTGGGTTTCATCACTAGAATCTTGCATCTTGTCCTCTATGAGCTGCCAATTATCCAACGTAGTGTTGTATAGCCACAGTTCATTGCTTACTTTACCTAGCAATGAAAAGTGAAACATCAATAATCCAAAAAATCTGGCTTTAACAAAACAAGGACAGCATTCTGCTGTGGTGTGGAAAACAAACACCTTCCCATTAGTTTTATGCTTAAAGACTTCATTCAACCTCCAGTCCCTTATCAGATCCCACCAATTTCAAAAGGACATGTATAACTATCATGCTTTCTGCTTTGTAGAGGCAGTCCACCAACCTAACTATTACACAAATATGCAAGACAAAGGAAGGAAGAGGAAAATCCTGCGATGTTCCAGTCTTCTTTTTTCTTATACACACTTCCCACACTGAATATCATAAAAAATTTCCTTTTGTCATAAAACATGAATTTCACAATGAATGTGGAATATTTCATTATTTCAAATACTATCTTTTTTGTACAAGCCTTAGTCATGTGATATGACAAGGCAGCAAGCAGATTTCTTAAACAAATGTTTCAAGAATTGCTACTGGGACCTGGACACATGAAGGAGTGGAAATGATTAGTTGCTGATCTGTTTGAGGAAGATTCTGCAGGCACCATCCAAGTGTAGCTCTACCACAGTAAACTGTACTCTACTAGAAATTTCTATCAGTCACTCAGCCCCTAAAGCATTGGATAACTCCAGTTATTCTACTGGATACAGTAGAATTCAAAGAATACAAAGAATACAAAAACTAAAATGCTGTAATCCTAAACCTATAAATCACTCATAGCTTGCTGTCAGAATCATATACCTACTACAGCTGATGACAATCCAAAGCTTTGAAGGAAAAAGACAAGAGGCTCCCTTCCCCTCCTATCAGTAAATATGCCTAAATAACTCAAGGCACATCTTATTGGTTGCAGGTTGGGTCTATGGAATGAGTAAAGAAGACTGAGGTTCAAGGAAAACAGGAAACATTACAATGAAAATAGCTGGTTCTAAATGAATGCAGCAGAAATGAACATCATGGGCACAAGATCCAATGGGAAAATTTAAAGTGGTGTTCCACATCATGGGAAAGAAAATGGAATGGTTCTGGGATACCTACAAACTTTAAAATTCTAATACCTTGTATAAGAGAAGTGAAGGACTACATAGCAAACTTATGAAATATTCTCATTCCACCCTGAGATAACCATTCACTCTTTAGATGTCAAAAGATCTACATGAAAGCTCTTTCATTAATTTACAACCAGAACTGAAAATTTAAAGAAATTGTATCTTTTAGTAATAACTTTTTAATTATCCAAAATGTACAATACAAGACTGTACCCATTCAATGATTTCAAAAGAACATAAATTCTGTGGGTAACACTGAAACACACTACCTAATAAGCAGCATTGCTAATTCTGAACACGTAAGATAAAAAACATAACAATTGCTGTTTCTTTCCTAAGATACAGAGGAGTTCCTTCAATAATACCAACATGATTCTGTCCAAACATTTCAGTTAAAAATAATTTCCTCTATTATACCAGCAACAATTCATTTACATGAAACATTTATCAGCAAATTCTTCTCATCTTAGAGAGTATCTGAAAAACAGAAGCCTACGAAGTGTACTGAATGTGAAATGAATAATGAACAATATCAAAATCTACCCTTCTCCTCCTCTAACTTGGTTAATATGAAAGAATCAGATCACTTAACAATTACAGACATATAAGTCTTCTTTATATCTTTTGCTTTTCACTCTTCTATGCACAATTCCCTTTCTTGATCCAAAAATGTCGCTTATACTTCTTTTCCTTAGAGATTTACTGACTACAACACTTAACTTGCAAATATTTGGTCAACCCACTATCCACATACCCTAACTCCTTGTTCTTCACCTAAATGGAATCCAGTTTTACCATGCCACAATTAATTATAATCCTATCTACCATACTATACTTCTATTCAATACTATAACTTTAATTTTCACTCATTTTACCCTTAAGCATGGGTCAATCATTACTGTTCCCTTCATATCACCAAGAATGAACCAGTTTTTATGCTGAATTATAAGTTTTCCGTATACATGCAAGCCACTGTCTCGCCCAGTGAATCACCTCATTCATCATCCTCCCAGCCAACAGCCTTTCAATCTTTCAGCTAGATTACAATTCTTCTAACCTTCTCCTTTATAATGTCTTCTTCCTTCGCAAACTTATTATGCACTCTCTTAACATTAAATCCCATCAAATAATATTCATATTACTTTGAGTCAGCACCATACATCAGATCTTTAAAGTAGTCCATCACCATGTTACAAACTTCATCCCCTTACAAGTAATCTTCAACCACTCTCTAGCACAACTTAATGTTCTTGAATACCTCCTTTCTGAACCTATGATAATTATCTCTTTTTAATATTAACTTCTGTTCTCCCTTAAATTTCCATTCAAAATTTCATTAAGATTCTCACTTGCCTTCTTTCATTCCTTTTATTCATTCTTTCATTGAAGTTTCAGATTTTCCATACCAGGTCTTCCAGTTCACTGTATCACTATCTTCTGAGAACGTGTTTATCAATCAAATTCTTGAGATCTTCATTCCAGCATGTGTATACTCTTTCCACACCCAATATCTTATTTTACATGCCTCTGAGGACATTTCAATGTCTTCAATTACCTCTATACATACCATACAAAATTTTGGATAATCACTATCTTTATTTCCCCAAAAGCAAAATTTTTCAGTTACTTACCTGAAGTTAATCTTCCACCAAAGAGTACGAAATGCTGACCATATCTCTCCATAACATGACCATATCTAGCGCCTGGATTTACTCCCCTCGGACCATGGCCAGCAGGGGTATGATTCGACTCCTCACTAGATGTGATCATACGTCGTGTTCTTGAAGCATCATCTCTACGGTTACTGAGTTTGACACTAACTGTGTTGTTGCTAATAACAGAAAAAGTTAAATTCTTGAGAAGGAAGCTATTTGTCATTAGAGGTTCAATCATGCCTTTTTGCCATGCAGTACGCTGAGAGTTGAGACGGTGTTTCAGGTGACTATGGCTAGATGGGTCACTTACATTAACCCACAAACTTGTGCTAAAGTCATAGAGTAGGAGATCACCCAAAACTTTATTGAGATTATACCCTCCATAAACATAGAGGCGATCTAGATGAGGTAAGTAAATACTGGCATGGCTTGTTCTGGCATTCATGGGAGGTCCACCTTGCCACAACCAGTGCCATGTATCACCTTCTGTGTCAAACGCACTCAGAGAACAGCCATCACCAAAATATCCTTTATTGCAAAGGCAGTATGGTACTGGTTTTGGCCCATGGGACTGTAGCGGTTCATGGCAGTAACCACGGTTGTGAGCCATTCCACAGTTTTCTGGACAATGGTGAAGTTCACAGCCATCACCAGTGTATTTCTCATCACAGATGCACTTGTGGTTTTCACAACGTCCATGAGATGAGCAGTTGAGGGGACAATCTGCAATCAGTAAAAAAAGAATATTATTGTGCAAGGTATGATTTAAAAACTATTACTCCTGTGTACATAGCATTTGGAGCAACATCTAAACAAAACCAAATGGCAAAATAATGGGTGTGCTGAATCAAAAAGGAGCAAAAGCACCCACATCTTTCATTGTTAGAGTTAAAAAAAAATGAGAATGTGAAGATACAATCACTTGCAGGTTATAAAAGTCAATCATAATTATGAAAGTATCAAAACATTCAATAGGTGAAGAAAACGTGAAAAATAATCTTATGAGTACATGTGAAGGTCACTTAACTCTACACTAAAAAAGGACACATAATAATGCATTCTGAGACATGTAGGGAGCTATAATGAAGGTTCCTGATATAGGCATGGGTTGCATTCCCATACAATGTGTGCATAAATCAAACTCGCATAATTAAAATGCATATGATTACAAACAAAATAAGAATGTGTTCCATGGGCTGATCTGTACTGACCCACTGACCCATTTCCACAACGTTCTTGATATTCAAACAAGAATCACCTCATCAAATAAAACATTCTTGATATTCAAACAAGAATCACCTCATCAAATAAAACATCAATTTTTTCAAAGTACTTGTTAGCTGTTTCCCATGTGGCAAGTTAGCACCAGGAACAGATGAATGGCTTCATTTCTTCACATCCAGTCTCTAGCCTTTATGAATAATGCTCCTCAACCAGAGTCCCCTACACATAACCAATCCATACAGTTCTTTCCATGGTCTCCCCTAACCACTCCATGTTCTCTGGTTCAGCACACCGATAGCAGATCACCCCCTGAATACCATATTAAGCCAATATGCTCTATCCCACGCATTCTTCTCACCCTCCTGCATGTTCAGGGCCCAATAACTCAAAGCCTCTTTCACTTCATCTTTTCATCTCCTACTATGTTCCCTCTCCCCCTTGTTCCCTACAATTCTAACAGATATACCCTCATAGCGAGTTTCACATCTCTTTACTCATCTTCTCCATATGTCCAAACCAATTTACAATATCCCCTTCAGCCCTCTCAATCCTTCTCTACTTACTATCATACCTCTTTGTTACCTTGACATTCCTTACACGATCAGTGCCTCACACCACATATCAACAAGAATTTCATTAGCAACAGTTCCATCCTTTTCCACTTTTGTATTTAAGGGTCCAAGGCTCACAACCCCCAGCACCATTGGGACTACAATACCATTAAGCATACCCATATTTGTCCTAATAGACATTGTCCTGTCTTCACCTGCTCTTCAATGCATCCAAGACAATCGCCCATCAACCCAACCTATGGTTCACTTCAGCTCCAATAGTTCCATCCGCAATGCTATGTCTACAACTTGGCATTTTCAAACTAACCTGAATCCCTTCCCCTGGGAAAATCCTCATAACCCTTCTTTCATTCACAACAAATCTTAAATTCTTCACTTCACACACAACCAAACTTCTGCAGTGTCTCTCAAGTCTACTGCCAGAACTGTGTCATACACCTCATCATCCCATCCATACAGTGATTAAACAGCTAGTGACATAAAATGCCTTGACATAAACCCACCTTTACCTAGAAGCACTCATCCTCCTCTCTTCTTACTCGCACACATACCTTACTTTTTTGATAAAAACACTCCTCCCTGCTTCTAGTAGATTTCCTCCCATACCAAATATATATACAGCACCTCCTACATTAGTCTCTATCAACCATATCATATGCTTTCTTTAGATCCATAAATGCCACATGCAAATCCTTCTCTTTCTCTAAATATTTCTTACATATATTCTCCAGAGCAAACACTTGGTCCAGACATCCTCTCCTAATCCTTAAGCACACTGCTCATCCCCAATCTAATGCTTTGTGCATGCAATTACCCTCTCATTCACTATTCTCCCATACAATTCACTTGGTACAATTAAAAGACTTGTAAACATGCAATTCTGGTATTCACTTTTGTCCCCCTTGCCTTTATGTAATAGCACAACACAGGCATTCAACTAGTCCACACGCACCTCACCTTGAGCCATACATAAACTAAATTTTTGACTAACCAATCAACAACAGTATCATCCTCTTTCTTGAGAAAGTTAAATGTAATGCTATTTGGTCCAACCACTTTGCCGCATATCATCTTACACAACAGTTCCACCACCTCTTCTCACCAAATGATTCAGCAGGGCTCTCACGTCCTGTGTATCTCCATGTGCCAAACACATCACATCTGCTACCCTTCTTAAACCACCAATCCTATAAAATACCCACACCATCTCCTCTTTACCTCTCCTTTGCCTGTTACAACTTGCTCATCTACTCCCTTCACTGATGCTCTCATTTGCTTGCTTGTTTTCACATCATTCATATACTTCCAAACATTTTCGTATTCTCCCTGAAGTTTACCAATACTCTCTCACATGAGCTTTCATTGCCCTCTTTTTCAGTCCCATGCCTACCTCTCGACTTCCTGCCAATTTTCCTTGTACAGTACATCTCTCAATCATTCGCACTCCTCCCTTGCAGGGAGGAGTGCGAATGATTGTAGCTCAATTTTCTCAACCCAACACTCAATGCCCTTTCTCAAAAGCCCACATCCCATCTTACACATGCTGCATAATCACACATGAAAACAATGGTTCCCTAAATACCTTCCATTCCTTGTCCCCTCCCCTAGTTTTGCTTACACTCTTCTTCTGCCATTCTTCAACCACTTTCTCTTGGTATTTCTGCATACAAGCCTCTTAACCAAGCTCATGTGCTTTCATGACCCTCTTCCCATCCATGTTGTTTCTTCTTTTCCTAATGCCACTATAAACTTTCACACTCATCTCCACCGAGAAGTGATCATACAAACCACTAGCTGTTCCTCTCAGCAAGAGAGGCTACTTCTTCACATGTTCCCGGTACTACCTTGCCAACATGGGAAACTGTGGAAAAGTATGAAAAAACTTTTTTTCCATGAAAGACTTCATGCTACATACACCTATACACACTACACAGAAGTTCCCTTTCATTCTATGAATGACTATAACTGTAAGTGTGCAAATCTTGCTTCTCGTCATAATGAGAGAGTTACACTTTCTTTAACAATTAGTAAGTGACTGTGATGCACGACAATTTAACAGGCTCTTTTATGCTGCCTGTGACATGTTTGGATAAGAGTAGGAATCATGCATTAACTGGGA
The DNA here is from genome assembly GCF_036320965.1 of Panulirus ornatus. Taxonomy (NCBI): domain Eukaryota; kingdom Metazoa; phylum Arthropoda; class Malacostraca; order Decapoda; family Palinuridae; genus Panulirus; species Panulirus ornatus. The sequence goes on from NC_092230.1 coordinate 41,037,119, forward strand.
ATTCAAATGAGGGTAGTAGCCATCAAATCTTATATGAGGCATAAAGCAATCCTTGGTGATCTTTCCTATGAAAGACAGGGTTAAGAAATGTACATAAATTATCAATGTTATTACTTTTTCTTATAAATTAAATCACAAAATAACAATTACCCCGCACACATGAGGGGGGAGGGGGATGGTATTCCATGTGTGGCGAGGTGGCGATGGGAATGAATAAAGGCAGACAGTGTGAATTGTGTGCATGGGTATATATGTATGTGTCTGTGTGTGTATATATATGTGTACATTGAGATGTATAGGTATGTATATTTGCGTGTGTGGACGTGTGTGTATATACATGTGTATGGGGGTGGGTTGGGCCATTTCTTTCGTCTGTTTCCTTGCGCTACCTCGCAAACGCGGGAGACAGCGACAAAGCAAAATAAAAAAAAAAACAATCATCAAATGGATACACACTGGGCCTATAAATAATGCCTCTTAACCAAACAAACATATTCAAACTCACATTTGATCCTGTAAAGGGTTTGCCTCCTATTCCTACAAGTGCATCCTCCTCACTTCTCATCAACATTGTACATTTCTATTTTACTATCCTCTTCAACTAAATGAAAACGGGAAACCTCGCTCATCTAATAAATTCATTCAGCACTCTTGTTATTTTTGAGGGCATAAGATGAGACAAACAGGGATGCAATGGGTTCGGTGGCCGAGCAGAAGGAGCACTATGCGGAAAGATAAAGTCCCTCTATACCTACTATAGGTTTACTGAAGCCTCCAAGCTGTTCCAATCACTCATCCTTTGTTTGAATAGCCATCATTGGCCAGCTAACAGATTTCACAAGGAAGGCAAATAAAAGTTAATGAGTGGCTGCTGAGACTGAGGGTTATAGCACCCTAATACACTTGCTTTGATTGATGATGAGTAAAATGAAAGGGGTGACAATCTGCATTAACAAAGATATGCTTTGTTACTTACAATTTTGGCGTACAAATCTACACATTACTACATGTAAACAACACTCAACCAGCATTAGGTATAAAAACCACCCTGTTAAGATTACAATATATTTTGAACACTACCTGCAAGCCCATATTTCTAATACTGGTATATTTCAAGAAACCAAACAGTGTTTTGTCCCAAGAAATATGGATTTTTAAATCTTGAACTGTATTTATCTGGTTCTTTGTCCTTTTGGCATCTTGCAAGAAATTCCTTCTTAATGAGGGTGAAATAACTTATATAACTCTTAAAAATAGGCAAAAACTTCCTTCTTGTTAGCCATTTGACCAGTGATCTCAGAAAATTAATATAGAACCACCATAACATTACAGATATAACCATTTATTTGAGCACTTACAACATAAAACAGAAGCCCTGGAATGGGAAATCTTACCTGTAACAAAATATTCAGCTACAAATCCTTCCAAGGCATAGTTAGTGTCAGAATATAAGAGAATCAACATAGCTCCTGAGCTGGCTGTGACTTGAGGGGGTATAGTCTTGCCTGAAAACACCCCAAGCAAAACAGAGTTATACGTCTCCCCATCATAAGCATATATGTGATCATAGGAGCACTCCGTTTCTATGTTGGTGATATTGAGTGTTATGTACTGGCCAGGTGAAGAAGCTGAAATAAAGAGATGCAGTTGTTAAGCTTACTTCTGAACAATAATAAAGTTTCCTGTCACCAAAAGCATACATACCACATTCTTTACCTGTTTGGAGGATGGGGAGGAATGTTATGACAGTGCTACAATATCTCATCATCCACCTTTAACCCATGATATGCCAAGAGACAGCTAAAATCTGAATACAGTACTTAAAACATAAAATTACATTAGAAAGGTTTCCCATAAAATGCTTGTGTTGCTTGCAGAGCAGTACAGTTATCAAGCAGGAAATATGAAAGGGAGGTAATACCAAAATATCACATAGCCATATCAATTCCCATGAACAAAGGTGAAATTTCCAATAAGTTAACAGCCAGGATTAAGTTTTCGATTAAATAAAGAAACATGTCTGCCACCATCTTTCTTTACATTTTCTAAGCCAGCTGTGTTTAGTCCAACATAATTTTGATCTCGGACATTCTTTTTTTCACTATCTCCCAAATTGATTAGGAGAACATTTTAAAGCACTTATGTCTGGAATGTGGCCTGCAAGTGCATGTTTAGGTAAAGCACTCAAGGTGATAATACTGACTGCTGCATGTAATTTATAGGGTGAAGTAGGCAAGTGTCAGGGACTTGTGGGTTATTCACTTGGAATACCTTCTCCTACCATCACAACAGTAATGATGGACAGCAGGCCAGGAAGGTGTAGGGACAATGTCAGAGAGCGGCAATGATGATGAACAAGCTCCTACAAACATGCGACTGTTGATTACATTTAGTTTTGTATGGTATCTATATTAGCAATGCCTTTGTTTTATCTACAAAATGCCAAAATGACATCTACAGAGCCATCATTGGTACCAAAGTAAGCCATTCTAAGGCACTTGCTAGTGTACGAATTCACACTATCAAGAACACACGTACATAGAAATCATGTTTATAACGATCTCTTTTAACGGATTTTTCACTTTATAGTCATTACTCAATAACATATCTTGTTCGATATAAACAGCTCACTTGACACTCAGGCCTTAACTCCAACACTTTTTAGCAAATTGTGCTGAAACATCCACAAAACTTCTATGCATTATTATCAGAGTGAAATTAGTGTATGAAATATACTTCAGAAATAATTTCCTTCATTGTTATATGAATATCCTTGAAACTGCAAGGATAAATAAATTCTTTAAACACCCTAAAACATTAAGACTCAGAGGCTTGAAAATTAAAGCCAAGCACGGAGTTAAGGGGTTAATATTTGTCAAGGAAATATAATTCTCAATTTCATGCTTCTTAATTGCTACCATATTCCCTAAATACCATAGTACCATTTAGCTACTTAGGTAGGCCTGTCAAGTTTCCTCTATAGCCAAACTGTTGCTCTGGTTGATAACTCTATATGAAAATCATAGTTTGACATAAAAAATTTGGTTGATATTGTACTCCCAAAACTTATCCTGGAGGTGCATGAAGGCATTCACCAATGGAGCTTAAGCAATTTCATATGATATAGTGTTCGTATATCCTTAACTCTCTGCATGAGTGTATTTAGATATCTAATCTGTGACCTTCCTTATGTAACTTCAAAGCATGCCCTTCCAATACTGACACTGCTGTTTCAATATGGCAAAACCTTTTTTTATCATGTATTGTTCATGAACTTGTTTACCACAATCTTATCGCCCCTATTACGTCTATATTCTAAAGCTAGCAGATTCAGCTTTTGTCTTTCAGAGCAATAAGAGTCTTTAGGGTCCATGTACACTATATCTTCCTTATTGTTAACATTTTGTCATTTACTGAAAAACAAATTCACTCAACATCCAAAATTAATGAACGGAAATAGGCTTTTACCATGTGTTAAATCATTTAGAGTCTCCCGTTAGTCAATTTGTGTAGTCTCAGCCAGAAATGATGTGAAGCTAAACTGATAAATTTCCAACAAATGATTGAAAATTGCCATAAATATTAAATATCTTTCAAACAACAACCAACATATAATAGATTTAGGTTATTATGGGATGTCAGGGGAGTTTTTAGAAAGTTCTATCGATTTCCAAAAGCATTCCACTTTTACCCCAATTTTCCTTACTCATCATAGCCCACACATTTATCATTGAGACAAAAAAAGTAATACTCTAAATCATTTTTCTTTAGTCTAATTCACTTTTATCGAGTATAACGTGTCCATCAAAATTCAACTTTTCCTCAAAAGTTAATCATTTCTGAAACTTCTCCTTAACTAACAATGATAATCGTTTTGGGTACCTCTCTACTGCTAATACTTTTGAATAGACTAACTGTGTTCTGCAACATTATGGGTGTATAATATACCATAACCGTTAAAGAGAATGAATTGGAGCATTATATCTTGTTGAATATCAAATCAAGCAATATGGACTATTTATACCAGGAAACATGAAGTTAATCTAACAGTTGGTAATACATTTGTAAAATATCAACAAAACCTAAAAAAAACTAAAATTATGGTACAATCATAACACCACCATATATGTCTTCTGCTGGGGATCGCATGACTGCTCACATGTTGTTTATTGACAGCAGACACCATGTTGGTGATACATCATCATAAATGTGACATATTTTGACAACAATGTTCAACACTCAGTCTTGACTGCAATGGAGTGGTGAGGTTTACGTAGCTTCGGTTAGTTTTTCACCTACTTCCGAATAATCAATCGTACAGGTTCCCTGATGTACTGCTATTACTTTGATATCATCCAATATGAAATCTATGATACATCAGTCTTCTGCATGCCATTCTGTAATCACAAAACCTTTTCACTGCACGTATACGAAGTAGCGACTTCCCCAAAACTAGTTTCGGCACAGAGCTAAAGTGAACCTCAATCAAAACTGCGACCAATATACTCAACATTTAAGCATACATAAAAAAAAAGGTTTTCAACCAAGTTCTCATTCTGCTGAGTGTGAAGAGAGCAAATGCTAACGAGCAATATCCTGCGAAAGGAAGGAATAGGGTTCGCAAGCATACGTAATACAATTTAAAAGAACATACCTCTTATAAGCCACTGGCAATGTGATGCTTTGGGGTAGATCCCCGGGCCATCACTGATGACCCCCCAGGACCCCGTCAACACCTGGCGTGTGCGGTTACACGAGCTTTCCCCAGACAACTCTAAGGACTCGACGGGTGCCCAAGTCACCAACACCAGCAGTGGCCACCACCATCCCCACATCTCCCTAGCTCAGGCGAGTCGCCAGGATGGGAAGTGCTGAGGCTGTGGTCTACAGGGTAATATATCCCAGCACCAGTGACGTCCGCTCCTCTCTAGCATCTCGCCTAGGGGTGGTGGAGGGTGTGTGTGTGTGGGGGGGCTATATACCATCCGTTGGTTTATGACTAAACGAGCCTTGTGCAATGCTGTGGTTGTGCTACGGTGTGGGTAATACCCCAAAAATAGAGATATATCCACCACCAAATTCACTGATAGACCTGCATGGTAATCGCACTATGTACACACAAACCCTGCAGCCAACCACCACCACCACGCCAAGTAAACATTGGTGATTCACCCATTATCTCCCCTGCAAACTTGGTTTCACAGGTTCCCACACGACTGAATTATTCATAGCTCATTCACATGGTCACTAAATGGATAAGAGTATCAGGTGGAGGCACATGAGATAAGGAGCGATAGAGGAAGGGTTTGTTTGTGCGGTGGTGACCCGATCCCTAGTCGACTACCATCGTGACGTCACTGCGCGCCTACTTTAACCCTCAGGTGGACGAAAAAAAATATATATTTGGAATACAGAGATCTTATCTATCTATCTATGCCTATATACAGTAAGTTTTTTTTATGGGTTATTCACAATCTTTTTCATTCGCCATTTTTAGATTTTCTACTGATAGTCGATTTACTACAAATTTGTTGCTAAATGAATGCTTCCACACATCCCTCAATTTTCTTCCCTTTGCCTAACCTCCATTTCGGCCTAGTGATTTTGCACTCTTCTTCACCATCGGACAACTGTTGTGTGTTAGTGTCATGGCCTCTGAGAAATTTAGTCTAAAGATACCATGGTTATCAAGTCCCCCTCCTTCTTTTTATCAGTATGGGCATTTTGAGATGATCGCTGAAGCGTTGGTCTAATTTCTTTTGAAAAGATGAGGAATAGCAGAGTTGGGGTCTAATTTCTTTTGCAGTGGTGAGAGGTGAGAGAGCGAGTACAGACACACCGATGAAAAAAACTTTATACACGGCAGGAACAGGGAAAGAAGTGTCAGGGATCCCGCTGGTAGGAGAGGTAGTCATGTTTGGTCTGTTGATCGTTATGTGTTATATGGAGAATGTGTGTTTAATAACTGAACGCCATCAACTTTACAGGTAGGTGAGGCGGAAAGAAAAGACAGCAGCGATCATGGGCTAGGGAGGTGAATCTTGACAACCAGTGTGTCGCTAATTTAACACACAGCCGTTACGAACCACACTCCTATACCCAAACGGGTATAGGAGTGTGGTTTTACCAAGATACTGAGACACTTCTTTCTTCGTAGTTCCGTCTCCTTTTGTCTGGAGATATTCTTGTTCCACTCCATTGGAACTTTTTCCAGCAATTCTATATGGCTCTTCAGGCAAGCAGACCTTGCTAATGCAGCACATCCCAGTTGAAGGCGAACGCACAAATGTATATATCGTTCTAAATTTCTTTTAAACCCATGAGCTTGGAGAGAATGTTGACGATGAACCTAAATATATATTTATATATGGTTTACCCTCAACAGGATCCTTCTCACTTGCTGATCTGGTGACAAGTTCTTTATGATGATGACTCCCGTCTCTTTTTTTCTCTTGTATTGCAGATTTTGCCATTGTTTTTCATTATAGTACTCACAGTTTCGTCTGTTTAAATCCCCTGTCTATATCATGATTATGTTAAGATCATACTCCTCTATAGATTTCCAACAGAAACATTCAAAATCAAGGGAAGGAAACAGACCAAGGGCACGTCAATGACACGTTGGAACCTTAACAGCTCCACTCACTGCCTTAAGAGGCATACTACACATCTGATACAAGGCTTTTGCCTGGTTGAAATACAGAATATACTCTTTCTTGTTCACAAATATGGTATCTGGTGATAAGCACTCTTGATATTGATAGTACTGAAATGTCTGTAGTACCTATTTCTTAGTCACTCTATCTAGAAGTTCATTCATAATGGGGTCTAGAGTGTGCGTGCATCCACCTTCCGTGAAGCGAGTGACCGTCTGTGAGTAGAGTGAACAAGTCATCCTCTTCAAACCTCTCAGGGTCAAGTGTTGAGCTTGATAATGAATGCCTTCAGTGAGATGCTTCTGTCTCGGAGTCAATCAACCTTTGATCCACTGGGGTTGTCGATTTAGTAACAGCGGGCGCACACACACACGGTCTGCAGAAAGGTAATTGAAGAAATGTGATGGGGTTAGAAGGGAAATAGAAGTTGTCTGTCCACACACTTCCAATGGAGGTTTGTCAAGGCTTGAAACGACTGGTATTTGATCACAGATCAGGTAAGACGGGGGCAGAAAGGCATTGGACAAAACCTGTTTGGTATGGTAAAATTGACAAAATAATATTGCAGAACTTCTAAGGACAGAGAAAAATTCCTACCATGAACGCCCTCCTTGAAGCAGGATACGCACGAAATTCAAATATCCGAACTTGTCGTTGGGCTACGAAACTTTTTTTTTTTTTTTTTAGAACTACCAGTGTTTATCAAAACATATGCCAAATGACCATCAGATAGAAAGAATTTACATACTTGACGAGATCTAGAGGCTAAACTTTGAAAGGGGAAGGGCAAGAAAGACATTTGTCTTTTCATCTTACCACAAGGCGAATATTTGGCTCCTGCTGCCCAGCTGGACCTGAAAGAACTAGGCATGGCGGTACAGCTTCTAGGTTACAATGGCTTGTTCTCTTTGAGGGTCAATTCAAAGGTCACGTCATCACACCTAAAGGGTTGAACAGTAGTGGTCAATGTGTGTTAACTCCCATGTACACCTATCCTCAACTAGCATTGCTTAATTACAGATAAATGGACGCCTTCCAAGCTATACATTATGGACTTTATGAAAGAACGATCGAATCTTTGAATGTTGCAAACTTTATTTTCCCCTGTTCACCACAGGCAATAATTATCTTCAAGTGTTTCCTGTTATCATCATTTAATGAAATTACAATCCTCATACAATAATACCTTTTCTTCTAAATTTTTGTCCAGTCTATAATTAATAGTACTGATGTTTGCTGCACTAATTATAAAGCTTTATCCTTTGTTGAATAATTAAGGATTTTGTATAACTTAAGGCTTTTTGTGTGTGTGTGTGTGTGTGTGTGAGTTACATAGGGTTGTATGAGTTCATAGATATTTTCTTCTTAGCTAAACAGGGATTGTAAACCTATGGATATTTTTCCTTCCATCAAATATGGGTTATAATAAATGATTCCCATCTTGTGCCACTGGAACGGTTTAGTTTGTAGAGTTTCTTGTTTGTCAAAAGTGGATGGATGGGCCGTAGACTTTTCAACAGTAGTGCTAGGCTGTAAGTCTCTATCTGTTAAACAATATTTTAGGAGGTAAACTTTTCCAGTTACAGACGATTGTAAATCCCAATTCTTTCCTGTTTCGGAAATGTAGGTAGGGAGGGAGTCCATAAATTTTTTTTTTATGTACTGGAAATCAATTTGTAACCACATTATTTTCAGTTGTGAGACGGGGTTACGTCCGTTGACATTCTTGGGGGTAATAGGTTGTAAATCTGCAAGCTTTTGGAAAACATTGCCTGTAAATTCAAAAAACTGTGAAATGTGGGCTGTAAACCAAGAAATATTCGAGACTAGTTTGTGAATCTATAAATCTTCGAGAAAATTGGCCTGTAATCCACTCTACCTTTGTGATCATTGGGCTGTAAACCAGGTGAGGATATTCCCTCAAAGGCCCAGTCCTCTGTTCTTAACGCTACCTCGCTGAGGCGGGAAATGGCGAATAGTATGAAAAAGAAAGATATATATATATATATATATATATATATATAATATATATATATATATATATATATATATATATATATATATATATATATATATATATATATATATATATTCCTTTCATACCATGTCATGCTCCAGAGGGTTATAAGCAACTCCATTCCCCAATTGACCTGACTTGTCCCAGTAGAGGTCAGGTGACTTCTGGGGTCATATCAATTAACCGTTCACACACACACACACACACACACACACACACACACACACACACACACACACACACACACCAGTGTCAAGATTGGGGACTTTTTCTGGCCAATCTTTACCTCGGAACAGCGGCAAATTCAGCCACATGAGCTGACCCCGCACAGCTTTCGAGTTGCCACTTCGTCAAAACAACACAAACAATATTGCTCCCAACTTGGGGTATGGAGGTGACAGTTGCTGTATTTTGTATTATATATTTAATCATGCGATAGAAGAAGAGTAAACAGAAATGGAAGTAGGATTGGCTGGCTAAGAGAAAATCCGAAAGTGAAGGACCTATTTTGTGGCCTTTAGCAATGAAATATGTCAACAAAGAGCATTCAAATCAAGAGATAAATAATCTATTTGGAATTTTGATATAAAAAGCGTGTATTCCTGCATAACAATACTATTAAAGTTCATCTTAAAAATACTAGTATCTGACAAACATTCTTATTTTCACTTAATTATAATCTTAATGCTCATTTGACTTTCTGGAGTTTTCCGACACAATGGAAGGGGAAAATACTAATGACCCTTATATCAGACTACATATTTAGGCCGGGAACCACCTGCCTTGCACGAGGAACGAGCTCGTTCCCGGGAGAAAATTCGCCAGTAAAAGTGTGCCCTCCCCCGTGTGACACCGCCCATAGCTAGATACCTGAGTGTTGTGGAGTCCTTATCACTACAGATAACAGACACTCGGTTCAAGATTAACTCACATAGGGAAAAGTCGCCCACTTGATGTATACTACAATTAAAACAATGATTCGCATGCCTATCTGACTGGATATATTATGAAAAAAATTTAAATATATCAGTAAACACATTTAATTGTGTTTAATAGATCATCTTCGTAACATTACGAATGCTCCCAAATAGCCACACCAGCTGACTACAGCTAATCAGTTGAGAGGGTCGGACGACCTGAGATTTTGAGACCTTGGTCCACTCATAACCTCTCTCTCCTCCCTCTCTGTCCCTCTCCCTCGCCACTTAAACACCATGTCTGTCTCCCTCCGGATCGCGATCTTCTTCCTGACGTGCATCGGTGCCCACGTCTCCCTCGCCTCTCCACGACGAGGAGCGGGAGGCAAGGCAGCGGGATACATGGGTGGATTACTTCCAGGGGAAGTGGACGCCATTAGGAATAGTTTGATCAATCTGATGGATATCTTGGACGACGGTGGACGCATCACAGACGAGGTGAGGAGGTTCTATGATTATATTCCCTAAAAGGCCCAGTCCCTCTGTTCTTAACGCTACCTCGCTAACGCGGGAAATGGCGAATAGTATGAAATATATATATATATATATATATATATATATATATATATATATATATATATATATATATATATATATATATATATATATTACTGGTAATCGATTATTCATATTCTTAAGGGGCGAGCATAGCCGAGTGGTTAGCGTTACCAGCATTCATTCAAATGGTGCGGGGTTCGATTCCTATCTAGGATGACAGTGATATATATATATATATATATATATATATATATATATATGTGGAAGTGGATCATAGGGTGGGGGAGGGGGCGAAAATTCTGGGGGCCTTGAAGAATGTGTGGAAGTCGAGAACATTATCTCGGAAAGCAAAAATGGGTATGTTTGAAGGAATAGTGGTTCCAACAATGTTGTATGGTTGCGAGACGTGGGCTATGGATAGAGTTGTGCGCAGGAGGATGGATGTGCTGGAAATGAGATGTTTGAGGACAATGTGTGGTGTGAGGTGGTTTGATCGAGTGAGTAACGTAAGGGTAAGAGAGATGTGTGGAAATAAAAAGAACGTGGTTGAGAGAGCAGAAGAGGGTGTTTTGAAGTGGTTTGGACACATGGAGAGGATGAGTGAGGAAAGATTGACCAAGAGGATATATGTGTCGGAGGTGGAGGGAACAAGGAGAAGAGGGAGACCAAATTGGAGGTGGAAAGATGGAGTGAAAAAGATTTTGTGTGATCGGGGCCTGAACATGCAGGAGGGTGAAAGGAGGGCAAGGAATAGAGTGAATTGGAGCGATGTGGTATACCGGGGCTGACGTGCTGTCAGTGGATTGAATCAAGGCATGTGAAGCGTCTGGGGTAAACCATGGAAAGCTGTGTAGGTATGTATATTTGCGTGTGTGGACGTATGTATATACATGTGTATGGGGGGGGGGGGGGGTTGGGCCATTTCTTTCGTCTGTTTCCTTGCGCTACCTCGCAAACGCGGGAGACAGCGACAAAGTAAAAAAAAAAAAAAAAAAAAAAAAAAAAAAATATATATATATATATATATATATATATATATATATATATATATATATATATGAACAAAGTGCATATGAACGTGCACCTTCATAGAACATACAAACTTCCAACAGCCAGGATCGAACCCGGGACCCCGTGTAACAGGCGGGATTGCTACTGCTAGGCTAATTTCTCCACTTTAAGAGGTTCTGTGTATTCCTCCCATTTTTCTCTGAATTCCTCCCGTTTTCTCAATTTCCTCCCATTTCCCCTCTGAATCCCTCCCATTTTCTCAGAATGTCTCCCATTTTCCTCTGAATTCCTTCCATTTTCTCTCAGAATTCCTCCCATTTTCCTCCGAATTCCTTCCATTTTCTCAAAATTCCTCCCATTTTCCTCTGAATTCCCTCCATTTCCCTCTGAATCCCTCCCATCTCAGAATTCCTCCCATTTTCCTCTGAATCCCTCCCATTTTCTTCTGAATCCCTCCCATGTTTCTCAGAATCCCTCCCAATTTCCTCTGAATCCCTCCCATTTTCCTCAGAATTCCTCCCATTTCCCTCTGAATCCTTCCCATTTTCCTCTGAGTCCCTCCCATTTTCCTCCGGATCCCTCCCAATTTCCTCTGAATCCCTCCCAATTTTCTATAAATCCCTCCTTCAGTTTCTCTAAAAGTCTTCCCGTTTTCTGTTGGGACGAACAGAAGAAATGCCGGAGGAGACAGTGTCGCAAGGGGAGCCAAGCCGAGCCTACGGTCGTCATCGTAGTGGAGGACGAACACGCTGACCCCAATGCAATCACTCTCGCCTCCTTCCTGTACGAGGAGGACACGCCGTGGGGACGGTGCACCCGCTCCTGTGTCACTAGGAGAGCCAGGTCGGTCATACCAAGTAACTCCTACGACAAACAAAAACAAAAAACAACAAACATTTAGCGATAATGTAAACCTTTTATTATATATAATTCTTCTTGAAAAAGTATTCCATTCTAAAGACTTTATTTAATATTACGATATAAGTAATAAAAAAAATTCCCACTTATGCGAAAATATGAGGAAATAATATTATTTTAGGCTTTTGAGTTACTACGGGGGGGGCGCGCGAAAGTGGGGAATATTCAGTGGTACTGGGTTCGTTGACGCGTCTGGGTTCAGTTGGATGCGTTCACCACCTACGGTCCGACTCCATGGCGGTGGCTGTGATCCCGGAGGTCAGAGTTCACTTAAAGGGTAAAGATTCACGCCACGCTTTTAAAGTTCGCGAGGTTTAGAGTCTATCTGCAGCGTCAGCTAACCTTTGATCAAAGATCAGACGTCGAAATTATATATGTATATACATGTGTATGTGGGTGGGTTAGGCCATTCCCCGTCGGTTTCCCTGCGCTACCTCGCTGACGCGGGAGATAGCGATTAGGTTTAATATATATATATATATATATATATATATATATATATATATATATATATATATATATATATATATTATTACACTTAAGCACCGTCTCTCACATTAGCGAAGTAGCGCAAGCAAACAAAACAAGAATGGCCCAACCCACCCACATGCACATGTATATACACAAACGCCCACACACGCTCATATACATACATATACATACACAGACATATATACACATGTACACATCCATACTCCCTGCCTTCATCCACTCTCGCCGCCACCCCGCCAATGATCATTACGACTCTTGAATTAGTCGTTAGGATGAAATGGGTGTCCAAGATGGTATGTATACATATACAGATGGTTGAGACAGACACGCATGTCGATTTGGGTATGTATACGTGTTTGCTGGGATGTATTGATCAAATAGAGCTGGTGCTGATGTGTGTTTAACCCTTTGTTCTAGGAAGGAGGGAGAACAGGTGTATATATCTGTTGATCTAGGAGGGGAAGTGGTGTATATATCTGTTGATCTAGGAGGGGAACTGGTGTATATCTGTTAATCTAGGAGGGAAACTGGTGTATATCTGTTGATCTAGGAGGGAAACAGGTGTGTCTGTTGATCTAGGAGGGGGAGTGGTGTATATCTGTTGATCTAGGAGGGGAAGTGGTGTATATATGTTGATCTAGGAGGGGAAGTGGTGTATATCTGTTAATCTAGGAGGGGAAGTGGTGTATATATGTTGATCTAGGAGGGGGAGTGGTGTATATCTGTTGATCTAGGAGGGGGAGTGGTGTATATATGTTGATCTAGGAGGGGAAGTGGTGTATATATGTTGATCTAGGAGGGGAAGTGGTGTATATCTGTTGATCTAGGAGGGGGAGTGGTGTATATATGTTGATCTAGGAGGGGAAGTGGTGTATATATGTTGATCTAGGAGGGGGAGTGGTGTATATCTGTTGATCTAGGAGGGGAAGTGGTGTATATCTGTTGATCTAGGAGGGGTAGTGGTGTATATCTGTTGATCTAGGAGGGGAAGTGGTGTATATCTGTTGATCTAGGAGGGGAACTGGTGTATATCTGTTGATCTAGGAGGGAAACTGGTGTATATCTGTTGATCTTGGAGGGGAAACTGGTGTATATCTGTTGATCTAGGAGGGAAACTGGTGTATATCTGTTGGTCTGGGAGACAGGATTCAAATGATCATAGAGACTCGAAAATTTTGAGATACGGTTTTCAATTCTTGGTAAATGTTTTCAACGGTGTTTACTGATATAGGCATTGTCGTAAAGGTCATTAAGGTATTGTAGATAGACAAGTTATATATTCTATTAATCTTGCCATCAAGCCACAATATATAAGTTATTAATAACGGTCCTGAAAATGATACGATCATTATGAAAATGACGTCTCTAAGATTTGTGTGTGTGTGTGTGTGTGTGTGTGTGTGTGTGTGTGTGTTTGTGCACTTGCAGAAGACAGTAACCTTGAGAAACAAGGTTAACTGACCAGCCAGTCGTAAAGGAAGAGCTGGTCTGACCCCTTAAATAACCCATTTCTCATGTTTTCCCCCTAAAAAAGAACTTTATCAATTATTCCTAAATTCATCTACTCTCGGCAGTGGAAAGACCCCAACGCGTTAGTACAATCTCCTGTGTGAACCTTATTAGAAACAGACCCAACAGACGCTCAGTGACCTAACATGACCTGGAAGGCAGCCCAAAGTGCCCAGGACAATGATAGGAAGGAGAACGAACAGGCAGTTAGCCAGCCAGCCCTCCCACCCACCCGGGACTAAACCAGACCAAATGAGAAGACAAGTCCACATTTAGACTCAGTAGTATTCACATGCACCCCTGGACACCCTCCTCTCTCTCTCTCTCTCTCTCTCTCTCTCTCTCTCTCTCTCTCTCTCTCTCTCTCTCTCTCTCTCTCTCTAACCTGGTAGTAGTGGAGAACCCAGAGCATTAAGACAGGTCTTAGGTCAGGGATGACCTTCGACATCGAATGCCACCATTCACCTCCACCTATAATCAGGCCATTAGAAACACTCAGATGATGATGATGATAACATCCCTTCTGTGTAGTATGGTAAGTACAGACAATATTGTCTCCCCCTTTGCAATCATGTACCCTCTCATGGAATGCCATACTTGCAGACCAGAGACCTTCCCTGCGTCACTGTGTGTGTGTGTGTGTGTGTGTGTGTGTGTGTGTGTGTGTGTGTGTGTGTGTGTGTGTGTCAGACGCCCTAAGTTGACCTTAATAGCAGCTGGAACCATCGTTTGCAGAGGCTGCGTGTACCAGAACCTGTGTGGTGACGAGCCACTGATGGAAGAGGCCTTCTGCTACGCCCCTGGGTCTGTTTGTGAAAGCACGGTAGGTCTTCTTCTGTGTGTGTGTGGGGGGGGGGGGGTTGGGAGAGAGAGAGAGAGAGAGAGAGAGAGAGAGAGAGAGAGAGAGAGAGAGAGAGAGAGAGAGAGAGAGAGAGGCACAGACGCGTCATAGCATGAGCTGTGCATGTCGAAGAGGAAGCAGAGGAGACAACGAAAATGGGAAATTTAGAAACGACAACGGGATAAGTTAGAGATAATATTAGAAAGAAGTCACAACTTGCAGGTAGTTAGGAGGACTTAACCAGCCTAAAGTCAGGAGGGAGACATTGTTAGAACGGTGACTAAATGGAGTTGGGGATCCTTGGTTTAGGCATTTGGGGAAAGAGTTTTTGCCGTCAGAACCAAAGACTATGTTCCCCCAGGGGGATAAGCTGGGGATGATGTCACAAAAGATTTAGATTCATGGTTTGGGGGGGACACACAGCAGAGGATGGTGTAGCTATACTATTCAAGCAGAGGAGAAGAACATGGTGAGTGACAGGTGCGAGAGGAGAATGTTGAGAACTACAAGGTTTTCGTGTGAAAGCCTAAGTGTAGTCGTAGGTAGGTAGTGGCTGCTATTTTATATATATATATATATATATATATATATATATATATATATATATATATATATACATATGTCTCTTTTGGTTTCCCTCCCTGGTTGGCTGATGTACCTCTCTCTTTGTCCGTGGATGATGATGAACCTCTTCTCCTGTTCTTCCTTTATTAGCATGAGTGTTCCTCGTGTTCTCTCTCTCTCTCTCTCTCTCTCTCTCTCTCTCTCTCTCTCTCTCTCTCTCTCTCTCTCGTCTCCCGCGCCGGCGCCCTTCTCCCTCCTTTCGTCGACACAACCCTCTGTTTAACCAACAGACGACCAGACATATTGGTATGTCGAGAACTCAACACCGCATTCCTCCTCCTCCTCCTCTTCCTCCTCCTCCTCCTCCTCCTCTTCCTCCTCATCCTGCTCCTCCTCCTCCTGCTCCTCCTCCTCCTCTTCCTCTTCCTCCTCCTCTTCCTCCTCCTCCTCCTCTTCCTCCTCTTGCAGGTGTTGGAGTACCTGACTGAAGAAGGCTACACCATCATTGAAGATAACGAGGAAGAGGTGTTCGTTGACGACACGCAAGCTGACCCAGACTACGTGCCGGACTACCTCCACCTGGGGGGTTCGAATGAGGAAGAGCTTTACCCTAACATCGGAGACAACATGTTCGGGGACTACTATGACTATGGTGAGTGTGGGTGTGTGCGGGGTGTGGGGAGGAGAGGGTGTGTGTGTGTGTGGGGTGAGGAGGAGAGGGTGTGTGTGTGTGTGTGTGTGTGTGGGTGAAGAGGAGAGGGTGTGTGTGTGTGGGGTGAGAAGGAGAGGGTGGGTGTGTGTGTGTGTGCGTGGGGTGAGGAGGAGAGGGTGGGTGTGTGTGTATGCGTGGGGTGAGGACTGTAAGAGGGGTGGGGAAATTAAAGTATGGGTAAAGGAATGGAGTGGACCCGGTGAAGGGGGAGAGTATGGAAGGGTGGAAATAGAAGTGGTACGGAGGTGTGTATATATATATATATATATATATATATATATATATATATATATATATATATATATATATATATATATATATGAAAGAAAAATAGTCTCATAGCATCTCCATCGCATCTCCGCAACCACCATCTTAATTAAGCAGCTACAATTATAGTTACAGAAATAATTAACCCAGGGATCTCTTTACGGCCATCTTAAGCAGCTATAGCCACAATTTTAAGTGCTTCTTAAATCATATTAACCCAAGGGTCTCTTCACAACCATTATCTTCAGCAGTTTACGTAGTCTGAGCCTACAACACCAGACTGGGTAGCGAGGGACAGGATGAACCCCACTGTAGTTAAAAAGGAAAACAAAAGAAAGTTGATGGATAAGGCTGTACTGTGCTTTTGTACAGTCTTACTAAAAGGTGACTTTTCACTCGCAGTGTAGCGGTCTTGGAGGAGATACACCACGGCATATTGCTGTTTTGTCTACTTGTATTCACTGTATCTACGTTTCAGTGTCTATGAATCTACGTTTCAGTGTCTATTGAAAGTCATTTCAGGTTGGTCAGACTTCCTAAACGAAATGGCTGACGGCGAGGAGGCGCACACTGACCTGGGCTATGACGACCTAGATTACCATGAGGTAGTGGACGAGCAGGAGGAGGTGGAGGAGGTGGTGGAGGTGGAGGAGGTGGAGGAGGAGGTGGAGGAGTGTGGCCGCAAGAAGGTGAACGTGCGGGAGGACTTCCTGAGGATCATTGGAGGGCGGGAGGCCAGGAAGGGCGAGTGGCCGTGGCAGGTGGCCATTCTCAACAGATTTAAGGTCAGTTTCCCGCCAACACAAGGCTGGCAAGATGGGATGTTTTCCCCTCTTCGATCTACGTGTGTGTGTGTGTGTGTGTGTGTGTGTGTGTGTGTGTGTGTGTGTGCGTGTGTGTGTGTATGTGTGTGTGTGTGTGTGTGTGTGTGTGTTCATTATGACAACTTACTAAATCTCCCGCCATTTTCTCTCCCGTCATTCGTTCGCTCACGTGCGCCTGGCTCACCTCACGTGTCTGCTGCAGGAGACCTTCTGTGGCGGGACCCTCATTGCGCCCCGGTGGATCCTCACGGCTGCGCACTGCATCCGCAAGCGGCTGTACGTGCGGCTGGCGGAGCACGACCTCCGCGCCTACGACAGCAGGGAAATTGAAATGAGGGTAAGTCCACTGGACCCCCAAGCTGTTCCAGGTGGTGTGTGTGTGTGTGTGTGTGTCAGTGTGTGTGTGTGTCAGTGTGTGTATGTATGTGTGTGTGTGTGTGTGTGTGTGTGTGTGTGTATGTGTGTGTGTGTGTGTGTGTGTCAGTGTGTGTGTGTGTGTGTGTGTGTGTGTGTGTGATGGTCGCGTCTTACGTATGTGTTTGTGACTCTGATAGACATACTGTATGAGTGGATGACTCGTATTGATAGATAGTTAGGGGATAGAGTCAAGGGGGTCGGTGGTGGGTGGCTAGACGATAGATTCTGTAAACCTAACCAGTTGAGTGAGGAAGTGGGAGTGAAGTGGGAGTATAGAAGTGGTAAATATAACCAGTTGAGTGAGGAACAGGAGGAAGTGGGAGTGAAGTGGGAGTATAGAAGTGGTAAATATAACCAGTTGAGTGAGGAACAGGAGGAAGTGGGAGTGAAGTGGGAGTATAGAAGTGGTAAATATAACCAGTTGAGTAAGGAACAGGAGGAAGTGGGAGTGAAGTGGGAGTATAGAAGTGGTGAATTTGACCAGCTGTAGTTGCTCATATTTCCTCTCTTCCCTCAATATATATACACGTCTGGTCAATACATGTCGCTACTGAAAACCCACTAGAAATCTGTCGCACACTTAAATAAGTACCTAATTTGTCACCTCCCACTTTATACCTACTTATACCTCTTATCCACTTTATTCCACTCCCACTTTATCTACTTATATCTCTTATCCACTTTATTCCACTCCCATTTTATCTACTTATATCTCTTATCCACTTTATTCCACTCCCACTTTATCTACTTATATCTCTTATGCACTTTATTACTCCCACTTTATCTATTTATATCTCTTATCCACTTTATTCCACTCCCATTTTATCTATTTATATCTCTTATCCACTTTATTACTCCCACTTTATCTATTTATATCTCTTATCCACTTTATTACTCCCACTTTATCTACTTATATCTCTTATCCACTTTATTTCCTTCCCACTTTATCTACTTATATCTCTTATCCACTTTATTACTCCCACTTTATCTACTTATATCTCTTATCCACTGTATTTCCTTCCCACTTTATATACTTATATCTCTTATCCACTTTATTACTCCCACTTTATCTACTTATATCTCTTATCTACTTTATTCCCCTACCACAGACGTGCGACACTTGGCTACGTCGTTAACCAACTACAAAAAAAAAATACCCAGTAAAATGTAATCAAACAGATGGTACGAAACATGTTTTTTCTTCACGTACCTCATCCAGTTGTCCTCCCGCAGGTCGAGCAGGCCTTCGAGCACCCCGAGTATGACGTGGAAACCATCGAGCACGACCTGGCCCTCCTGAAGCTGCCACGGGCAGTTAGGTACAACAAGTACGTGAGGAGCGCCTGTCTCCCCCGGCGAGAGACGCCTCCGCCAGCGCGGAGCAAGTGTGTGATCGCTGGCTGGGGCAAAGAACGGGAGACCCACATCTTCGGTTCTGATGTCTTGAACTGCGCCAGGGTAAGTACGTGGCTCTTCCTGGTCTATATATATATATATATATATATATATATATATATATATATATATATATATATATATATATCGCCCCTGGGTATAGGGGAGAAAGAATATTTCCCACGTATTCCATGCGTGTCGTAGAAAGCGACTAAAAGGGAAGGGAGCGGATGGCTAGATATCCCCCCCCCCCTCTATCTCTCTCTCTCTTTTTTTTATTTTTACAAAAGAAGGAACAGAGAAGGGGGCCAGGTGAGGATATTCCCTCAAAGGCCCAGTCCTCTGTTCTTAATGCTACCTTGCTAATGCGAGAAATGGCGAATAGTATGAAAGAAAGATATATATATATATATATATATATATATATATATATATATATATACTGAAGGTTGAGCTTGGAGGTTTTTGCATTACTGATTTGAGTTTTGAACTGCGGTGAGAGAGAAATGTTGTCATTTTTGCTATAATGAAATATTCTTGTAAGGTATGGACGATTGCGCTTCTTAGAACTTAATTAGGAAGAAATATGTAATATATTTTTATGTATATCCTCACGTGTGGTAACCAAACCAGTCAGGCATTCATTTTAGTTTGAGTCTAATGAATTACGTCAATAATTTTCCTGAAAATCTAATATTCTATTATATATCATGTAGGATAGTGTTATATATATATATATATATATATATATATATATATATATATATATATATATATATATATATATATATATATATATATCTTATAGGATAATGTATATATAACCCATAGGACGGGAATGTATATGTTCTATAGGATAGTACTATAGGCTCTCACACTACTTTAGGTTCCCGTCATTTCGATGCGTTCATTTTCTATCATCCTCTCTCTCTCTCTCTCTCTCCTTCCTTTGTTCATCACCTTATACAGCAATTCCCACTTTCTATCTCTCTCTTTTCTTTGTTTCTTGTAATTCCTTCTCTCTCTCTCTCTCTCTCTCTCTCTCTCTCTCTCTCTCTCTCTCTCTCTCTCTCTCCTTTGTTCATTACCCGTACAGCAATTCCCACCTTCTATCTCTCCCTCTCTTTCTCTTTGCTTCTTGCAATACCTTTTCTTCTCTCTCTCTCACCTTTGTTCATCACCCTATACAGCAATTCCCACCTTCTATCTCTCTCTCTCTCTCTTTGCTTCTTGTAATACCTTGTCTTCTCTCTCTCTCTCTCACCTTTGTTCATCACCCTATATAGCAATTCCCACCTTCTATCTCTCTCTCTCTCCCTTTGCTTCTTGTAATACCTGTTCTTCTCTCTCTCTCTCTCCCTCCCACCGCAGGTCCCCATCGTGACCAGGGCGTCGTGTAGGAAGGCCTACCCAGACCACCCCATCACCAACAACCACATCTGTGCCGGCTACAGGAAAGGTCACTACGACACTTGCTCCGGTAAGGAAGATAATTACATTCCAAATGTCTCTCTCTCTCTCTCTCTCTAAGTCAGTCTGTTGTCTGTTACTGGAACTGCTTTATAAAGTTTTGGCGTTTGTATTTATCGGTGTCCTCAATTTTTTTTTCTTTTTTTAATGGTTTGTGGTCTAATGTTCTCTGAATGTGAACGAATGGGGCCTTTGTTGTCTTTTCCTAGCGCTACCTCGCACACAGGGGGGAGGGGGATGTTATTCCATGTGTGGCGAGGTGGCGATGGGAATGAATAAAGGCAGACAGTATGAATTATGTACATGTGTATATGTGTATATGTCTGTGTGTGTGTATATGTATACGTTGAGATGTATAGGTATGTATAATTGCGTGTGTGGACGTGTATGTATATACATGTGTATGGGGGCGGGTTGGGCCATTCTTTCGTGTTTCCTTGCGCTACCTCGCTAACGCGGGGGACAGCGACAAAGCAAAATAATAATAATAATGATATATATGATTTCTTTTTGATGGTAAAGTGATTGACTGATATATATATATATATATATATATATATATATATATATATATATATATATATATATATTACCCTAGTTTACTTAATAATGTTTAGCTTTTAATTCTGGTTTTAATTTTCGTGAGAAACCACACCCGTGAATATTGATCATTTCACTATAATCCATTACCCTCGTAAAATGCTCCTTCTTATCTCACCTGGGAATCCTTATCTCTCCTCCTGCTGCTCCCTCAGGTGATTCCGGGGGTCCCCTGGTGTGCCAGGAGGAGGCGGAGGGCGCGGAGGGCGGCGTGTGGCGGGTGCACGGCGTGACCTCCTTCGGCGAAGGGTGTGGGGACAGGGACAAGTACGGCGTGTACACCAAGGTGGTCAACTACATCCCCTGGATCAGGGACGTCATGCTCCACAACTGAGAGAGAGAGAGACTGAGAGAGAGAGAGAGAGAGAGAGAGAGAGAGAGAGAGAGAGAGAGAGGGGGGGGGGAAAGGAAAGGTAGGGAAGGGGTGCATTTTATCTTTAAAAAGATGGTTAATTGTAGAAGGATATATATATATATATATATATATATATATATATATATATATATATATATATATACCTTCGAAAGATACTGGGTAGATAATGATGGGAAAATTATTGATATATGTTCCAAATTTGTAAAAATTGAAGTTTTCATAAAGAATTATGTGAGAAAATGTTAATTTATTTTCAGTTTTATGATTAAAACTTGTAATTCACTGTTGGATTATAAAGAAATATTGCCAGATTTTATTTGTAAAAAAAGAACGTTATTAGATTTGTAAAATATTTTGTAGCGGGAAAATTTTGTAGCAAAGTTATAAAGTAATTATCGGACGATAATACCAAAAACTGCCTCAGTTATTTATTTAAGTATTTAATTAGGAATGTTAGTGTCTTGATATGACAGTCTTTTGATGATTCTGAAATGTATATACAACAGAGAAACAAATAATTAATGTAATTATTAGTGTGACCTTAATTTAGCAGTTGCTATAAGAATGTGTGATAAAAATCGTTAATTGTTTTCGTTGTGTCATTTTTCTAAACGTGTATACCATTTCATGTTCGTATTTCGCTCTCTTCATCTCCTACATGTATAATCACCATTAAAAAAAATCTGTGGAAGAGCAATTGAGGTCAAGTATTTAGCAGTGTGTCTTGTTATGCCTCTGTAATTGTCTCGCCCCACTTTGATTAAAGACGTAGTGTCAGGAACAAATGAAAAATGGCCTCATTTGCAGACATCCTCTCTCTCTCTCTCTCTCTTTAGTGTTAAGAGGAAAGTACTAGAACCACAGTCCACCATACACAGCCAAACCCAACAGATTTATACATTTTGTTTCCCTAAACCACCTCATTATTACCCTGGTTAAGCCTAGTGATTAACACGTCGTTGCCCCTCATATACCACAGGTCGGGGGTAGAGGTGTGGCGGGTTAAGGGCTGGACACTCACCCCAAACAGCCAGGACGACAATTGGATTGTTATATTGGTTGAGGGTGTTAGTACCCTATGAGTCTACGGGGAAAATGAAACACGATAAGTTCCCAAGTGCACTTTCGTGTGATAATCACATCATCAGGGAAGACACAAGAGAAATATAACAGTCAGTTGATATACAACGAAGAGACGTAGCTAGGACGCTATTTGGTAAACATGCGATTGTTCAAGACAATATATATATATATATATATATATATATATATATATATATATATATATCCCCTTTGACACACTATGGGTAAAAGATATTCACATACCCAGCGTGTGGGGGGATAAGATAACATTATGATGGATCCCCCCCTTCCCCCACACCCACCTTATCTCTACTATCATGATCGCTTGCTCACCCGTGTGTGGCAGCAACAATCTGTGCAGGACCACCTAGTGTTACCCACTCTTCGCGAACATGAGTCAATTTCATTAAACTGACATCAGGAAGCGAAGTTAATTGGCCTTTTTCATCACAAACGACATGAAGGCAACAGTTCAATGTGGCGGCCATGTTGGACATTTCCTGCTATACGGTTGGCCAAATCTACACACACACACACACTCACACAGTTTGAACTCAGTTTATCTATAAAACAAGCAATGCAGTCTCGTTCATAATTAACAATGAACATCTAATCAATATGCCAGTGAATTTCCTAGAACATCATATATATATTTTTATGTTTTGAAATCATTGTGGGAAAAATTGAAAGAAAAATTGAAAGAAAATTGATGATGGCCTACGGTCTAGCCATTCCGTCGTCACCCAACAACAACAACCAACTTGTACCAATCACAACTCGTGCTGACAGAGAACAACCCTTGTATGTACCACTGTGAGTGAATGTCGAAAGACGATCCACGAAGTAATGCGCAGCTAATTTGAGTAAATAGCCCAGTCGTCTATCAAGCTGTGGTAAGTCAACTACTGTTTCAATGGACATCAAAAGTGTAACAATTCATCACGTGATGTTCCATAAAACACTACTCAGACGATAAGAGAGAGAGAGAGAGAGAGAGAGAATTATTTACACCGTAAACATTCCTGTGTATATATATCTCTACCACCCTGGCTATCTCAGATGTACCTCACACTTACGTATGGTTAGTTAACTAGTCACTATCAAAGACTTCCCCAGGGGTTCTGTAATATACATCTTCACTGCGCATTACCAGCCGAAGAGATGCCTAAGTTCAATAAACCGTTCATTTATCATCATGATCAAACATTATATAAACAATGAGATTGGGGCATGACTAATGCAAAACTCCCTCCCTAGATAGTACAAATGACACACACACACACACACACATGTACAAAGACACACGAGTGCATGTCTTTGCACAGACTCACCTTTGTATACAGACACACAGACATTGAGTGCAATAGCTTGATCTTACACACACACACACACATAATAACATATATATATATATATATATATATATATATATATATATATATATATATATATATATATACATATCGAGGGCGATATAAACCTCTTGCAAATCACTCCTAATTCCCTCAAAGACACAGCATCTATTCTGACTCTAAAAGCCTTTTTCTTACCTTCTCTCGTAAGATGATGAATAACCCAGGCACACCATGCTCCACTTCCACTCGAGCGACGAATCTTTGATGAAGCGCCTTTTACCCGGGACCATTTTCCACCATGGTTCAGGAGGTACAAGTCAGTCCCTGACACTGGCATGGTGGATGGAAAGTGAGTCGACGAGGCTTTAATTTACGTCTCATGCGTATCATTTACGTCTTACAAAATACGAGTATTTGTTATAGGAACTATTTACATATTTACACAATTATGTAGATGAAAAATGGTCTTATTTTCACCCAAATACAAACGCGAGAGAAATGACATGGTAAAATACCTGAAGTGTTTGGGTGTGTTCGATTCCCACAGGCCAAGCCACTGGGTTGAATGGTTTGGTCGACCAAGCTGTTGGAAGCCACATCCCTCAGGCCCACATAGCCCCCCAAACAGCCAGGCTGATCTAGTACATTCTGTAACTACTTGTCCAATGTACTAGAAATGGTGCATCACACCCTGTTTCTGGGCCCCAGGTAATTACTGAGTTAGTATTTTTTTAAAATGTCTTCCACGTCTGTTTTGGAGGTAGGAGGTAGGTATTTCCGAAAGTAAGTTAGGAACTAAAACTTATCATTTTTTTCAAGATAAAGGTGATATGGACATACCCTTCCGTCTGCACTTGTAGGAGTATAAGACAGTCTCTTGATAATTCAACCGTTCCCAGTAATCTAGTATCCTGGTATCTTTACCACATGAGCTGTGAAATATATATGAACACTTACACTTATTAGTTCTACATTTCTGCCCGCATTGTAGGATGGCGTTAGAACACACCAGTGTTCAATTCCTGAATAAATTGGGACCTTGAATTTTGTCATTGGGTTTCTCCTGTTCTTGAAGGTCAGCAGGATCCTTTCCTAACATCCTTCTGTACAGCTGCCTGTGATACAAAATCATGTTTCACCTGCGTTTGTTAGGAAGCTAGTGGCAGTTATGGATGAAATAATGGAACCATACGATCAGCTGGGAATACAACAGTTATGTGGAACCAGTGTACTGGCCCACTACAGCTTAATGGTCAACCTTAAACCATTAAAAAGTGGAACAATTCTGACAATTCAAGGGGAAGGGAAGGTCGTGGTGGTGTGTCCCAAGGACGAAAGTTTATAAAGAAAAAAAAAAAAAATAATGGACAGAAAATACAGTGGAAATGAAAAAGGAAAATGTCATGCAGACTAACCTTATCTTCTCTGGGTGGTGGACAGGACACATGGTCGCTACCTTGGTGATGTGTGCAGGCTGTCTAAAATGTCGCTTTTGTCGTCGCCTGGGGACACCACGAACTACATGCTCAGTCGTGACACTTGCGCACGTATTTGTTTTATTACCTTACACAATGCCAGACGTTATAACATGATATGCAGTCAATACATAAAAATCATGTACAATATTTCATTATCCAACATGTTTCACTTGACATCACCCCCCCCCCCTTCCATGTTAATTGTCGTTTGCCGCATTAGCGAAATAGCGCCAGGAACAGAGTATGAGTGGCCACATCCGCTCACATTCAGTTTCTAGCTGCCATGTGAAGTTCACCAAAACCACATACCTTTCCATGGTTTTATCCCGGGTGCTTCACATGCCCTGGTTAAGTCTACTGATGGCACGTCGACAACTGTATACCACATTGTTCCAATCAACTCTATCCCGCTCAAGATTGTCACCCTCCTGCATATTCGGACCCAGATTGCTCATTTTTTTTTTTTTTTTTTTTTTTTTTACTCTTCCATCTCCAACTTGGTTTCCTTGTTCCCTACACTTCTGATACATATATCATCTTTTGTCGATCTTTTATCCCTTAATCTTTCTGTATGTACATATTAAATACATAAGCACACCCTCTTTACCTGTCTCAACCACACCTTTAATTACTACACCTTTCTTACCCTCTCATTAGTTACTTGATCAAACTACCTCACACCATATACTGTCCAACTCACCCATCCTCCCCAAAGTCTTATCTGTATCCCATGCCTCGCATTCATATAATGATGGGAATATCATACTTTCAAACATACCCATTTTTGCCCTTCCAGATTACGATCTCTCCACACAGTCTTCTGCACTTCCAGAACCTTCGCCCCCAACCCATCCTATTACTCACTTCCACTTCAATTTGCTGTCATGTCCACTCCCAGGTATCTAAAACTTTTCACTTCCTCCATTCGAACTCACACCCCAGCTAACCTGTGTTCCAACCCTGCTGAATCTACTATCCTTGCTTTTACTCACATTCACACTCAACTTCCGCCTCTCATATACATTTCCAAACTCGGTTACAGATTTCAGTGCACTCGCATTCAAATCTGCCAACAGTGCTGTATCATTAGGAAACAACTGACTTACTTCCCAGGCCCTCTCATCCCCTATAAACTGCATACCTGCCCCTCACTGATTCTCGTATTTTTCTCCTTGCCACCCCATTCTTACACAAATTAAACTACCATGGTGACAACACATCCCTGTCACTGACCAATTTTCACTTGGAACTACTCTCTCTCTCTCTTCTTCCTCAATACATATGCCTTACACCCTTATTAAAACATCTCACTGGTTCTCCTAATTTTCCTCCCACACTGTATACTCTAAGGACCTTTCACGTGGCTTCTCTTTCAACCTTAAAATATGCTTTCTCCAGATCTATAAGTGCCACATACAAAGTCATCCATTTCTCTAATAATGCGTTTCACATTCTTCAAAGCAAAAACCTGATCCACACATCCTAAACCATTCCTAAAACACACTGTTCCTACCCAGTCTGATGCACGGTACATGGTTTCACACAATCACTAACCTTCTAAACAACTAACCAGGTACCTTCAACATCTATACTTCTGTAATTTGGACACTACCTTTGTTTTTGTAGTTTTGTAGGTTTACCATTACCTTACATAAATTTCAGATATTCTACTTATGTGATATTTATATATTCTCACTGTTAAGTACATAGTTGTTATTAACTACACACAATAATCTTTAAGTGTGATGATCACTGAAACAGTTTTGAAGGCATACTGTTCCAGAACATTTCGCTTTTATGTTCTCTGTATCATAAGCAAGATAATTTTCTTAGTTATAATCAAAAGCACTTTCTTATAATAACACCAACATCTGCCAAAGCATTATCGCCATCATTAGTAACCAAGAGAGTAACATAGTTTGCTGGGCTGTACCAATTGCACGTACCTGATGTGGAAAGTAACCAACAGACATGTCTGCGAGTGTTATAAGGGTAACTAACACACCAGGATTTTATCTGCGCTAATCACTAATGCTTGTGACATTAGACACCTTTACGAATCTAAATGAGGGTGAGAAGAAGCAATCCTGTACAAATACGGTCTGGGTACCATTATCTACACTGTACAACTATGGCTATGAGTTAAATTGCGACATACATCATTTGCTGGTACAAAGATGTATAAACAGTAGTCAGCAGGAACATTAGGAAGGCTCATCTGCAAACACTGGTCTGTTAAGGGTGAAGCACTAAAGGAGAAGAACCAGCACTGGAGTTCATCAATCATGCAGACTATTCTGCTGTGGCCACTTCCTTAAGGGAGTCCCCGGAGGGAACAGGCATCAAATATAGATAGATAGACTGAAGACAAATGCAACAACATATGATCAGAAGCAAGATTTCCACACCACTGCATGAACTCTTACACTGTGCCATGCATTGTAAGAGTCAACTTACACACCTACAACATTCCTAATATGAGAACACATGGTTACTGCACTTTTTAAATTTTCCAGTTGATGTATGATTCTTCGGCAAAGATGTCACCAACGACCTTACAACACAACTGGGAAAAAATATCACATCACAGTCAGAGTGTAATTGCTTCATCCTGACAGGACGTCAAATTCAGTGTCTCATGAGTGAAGTGGTGCCAGGAAGAATGGCTTCATTTGGTTCTGCTTATTTATATCTTTGATGAAAATAGGGATAGTATTTCATTTATATGAGTTTATGATGTTCTGTATGTGTAAATATGTAAATATATCAAACTACCTATGTCTTTCAAGCCCATTCCCTTTGGGAACTTCCTCAAGTGGATGGCCAAGGCAAATCTACACAAATAATAAACTTCAGTACCACTTCTTAACCTTTAGTGCCTCACCCTTAATAAGCCACTAGCAGAAGGCAAGATAACTAGTGCAGTGTTTTTGGAGGCTTCTCCTTAATGTTCATTCTACTACCTAATGCTAATGTTCCAACCTTCTACTTCTACTTCATGGTCCCAGCTAATGCCTCTACCAACTACTACTACTACTACCTAATGCTCCTGTCTGACATTCCTACCTAGTACTTCTATCCATCGCTCATACCATTTGGCAAAAGGCAGGGCTAGCAAAGAGTGCTCAATGCATGAAAATCTAGTTACGAAGAATGAGTTGTCTGAGTTAAGTGTCGTCAAGTGTTATGTGTAACAAGGAGAGACTGTATGTTTGTGAACAGAATGCCAACAGTCCATGTGTGGTGAGGCAAAAAGAAAACATAGCTACTTTGGGTCAATGGAGTGCAACTGACAACAACTGAAGTGCTAGCTCACTACGCAGCTATCACTATCCCTCCCAATACCTGGGCGGGAAGTACCAGGCCCTACAGCACATCAAACCAATTATACCACATCTTTCCAAATCACTCTATCTTGTGCACATCTTCCACCTTCCTATGATTCACTTCCGCTTCCATCCGCTGCCAGATCCACTCCCAGATATCTAAAACACGTTACTTCCTCCAGTTTTTCTCCATTCAAACTTACCTCCCAATTGACTTTACCCTCAACCCTACTGTACCTAATAACCTTGCTCTTATTCACAAGCCACCAGTGCTGTATCATCAGCGAACAACAACTGACTCACTTCCTTAGCTCTCTCATCCACAACAGACTTCATTCTTGCCCCTCTTTCCAAAACTCTTACATTCACCTCCCTAACAACCCCATCCATAAACAAATTAAACAACCATGGAGACATCACACACCCCTGCCGCAAACCTACATTCACTGAGAACCAATCACTTTCCTCTCTTCCTACATGCACACATGCCTTACATCCTCGATAAAAACTTTTCACTGCTTCTAACAACTTGCCACCCACACCATGTATTCTTAATACCTTCCACAGAGCGTCTCTATCAACTCTATCATATGCCTTCTCCAGATCCATAAATGCTACATACAAATCCATTTGCTTTTCTAAGTATTTCTCACATACATTTTTCAAAGCAAACACCTGATCAACACATCCTCAACCACTTCTGAAACCACACTGCTCTTCCCCAATCTGATGCTCTGTACATGCCTTCACCCTCTCAATCAATACTCTCCCTTATAATTTACCAGGAATATTCAACAAACTTATACCTCTGTAATTTGAGCACTCACTCTTATCCCCTTTGCCTTTGTACAATGGCACTATGGATGCATTCCGCCAATCCTCAGGCATCTCACCATGAGTCATACATACATTAAATAACCTTACCAACCAGTCAACAATACAGTCACCCCCTTTTTTAATAAATTCCACTGCAATACCATCCAAACCTGCTGCCTTGCCGGCTTTCATCTTCCGCAAAGCTTTTACTACCTCTTCTCTGTTTACCAAATCATTTTCCCCAACCCTCTCACTTTGCACACCACCTCGACCAAGACACCCTATATCTGCCACACTATCATCAAACACATTCAACAAACCTTCAAAATACTCACTCCATCTCCTTCTCACATCACCACTCGGAAAGCAAAAATGGGTATGTTTGAAGGAATAGTGGTTCCAACAATGTTGTATGGTTGCGAGGTGTGGGCTATGGATAGAGTTGTGCGCAGGAGGGTGGATGTGCTGGAAATGAGATGTTTGAGGACAATGTGTGGTGTGAGGTGGTTTGATCGAGTAAGTAATGTAAAGGTAAGAGAGTTGTGTGGAAATAAAAAGAGCGTGGTTGAGAGAGCAGAAGAGGGTGTTTTGAAATGGTTTGGGCACATGGAGAGAATGAGTGAGGAAAGATTGACCAAGAGGATATATGTGTCGGAGGTGGAGGGAACGAGGAGAAGTGGGAGACCAAATTGGAGGTGGAAAGATGGAGTGAAAAAGATTTTGAGTGATCGGGGCCTGAACATGCAGGAGGGTGAAAGGCGGGCAAGGAATAGAGTGAATTGGATCGATGTGGTATACCGGGGTTGACGTGCTGTCAGTGGATTGAATCAGGGCATGTGAAGCGTCTGGGGTAAACCATGGAAAGCTGTGTAGGTATGTATATTTGCGTGTGTGGACGTATGCATATACATGTGTATGGGGGTGGGTTGGGCCATTTCCTTCATCTGTTTCCTTGCGCTACCTCGCAAACGCGGGAGACGGCGGAAAAAAAAAAAAAAAAAAAAAAAATATATATATATATATATATATATATATATATTATCCCTGGGGATAGGGGTATCCCTGTGGATAGGGGAGAAAGAATACTTCCCACATATTCCCTGCGTGTCGTAGAAGGCGACTAAAAGGGGAGGGAGCGGGGGGCTGGAAATCCTCCCCTCTCATTTTTTTTTTAATTTTCCAAAAGAAGGAACAGAGAAGGGGGCCAGGTGAGGATATTCCCTCAGTGGCCCAGTTCTCTGTTCTTAACGCTACCTCGCTAACGTGGGAAATGGCGAATAGTTTGAAAAAAAAAAAAAATATATATATATATATTTTTTTTTTTTTTTTTTTTTTTTATACTTTGTCGCTGTCTCCCGCGTCTGCGAGGTAGCGCAAGGAAACAGACGAAAGAAATGGCCCAACCCCCCCCCCCATACACATGTACATACACATGTCCACACACGTGTATACATACCTACACAGCTTTCCATGGTCCACCCCAGACGCCTCACATGCCTTGATTCACTCCACTGACAGCACGTCAACCCCTGTATACCACATCGCTCCAATTCACTCTATTCCTTGCCCTCCTTACACCCTCCTGCATGTTCAGGCCCCGATCACACAAAATCTTTTTCACTCCATCTTTCCACCTCCAATTTGGTCTCCCTCTTCTCCTCGTTCCCTCCACCTCCGACACATATATCCTCTTGGTCAATCTTTCCTCACTCATTCTCTCCATGTGCCCAAACCATTTCAAAACACCCTCTTCTGCTCTCTCAACCACGCTCTTTTTATTTCCACACATCTCTCTTACCCTTACGTTACTTACTCGATCAAACCACCTCACACCACACATTGTCCTCAAACATCTCATTTCCAGCACATCCATCCTCCTGCGCACAACTCTATCCATAGCCCACGCCTCGCAACCATACAACATTGTTGGAACCACTATTCCTTCAAACATACCCATTTTTGCTTTCCGAGATAATGTTCTCGACTTCCACACATTTTTCAAGGCTCCCAAAATTTTCGCCCCCTCCCCCACCCTATGATCCACTTCCGCTTCCATGGTTCCATCCGCTGACAGATCCACTCCCAGATATCTAAAACACTTCACTTCCTCCAGTTTTTCTCCATTCAAACTTACCTCCCAATTGACTTGACCCTCAACCCTACTGTACCTAATAACCTTGCTCTTATTCACATTTACTCTTAACTTTCTTCTTCCACACACTTTACCAAACTCAGTCACCAGCTTCTGCAGTTTCTCACATGAATCAGCCACCACATATATATTTTTTCTTTTTCTCATACCATTCACCATTCCATGCATTAGCGAGGTAGTGTTAAGAACAGAGGACTGAACCTTTGAGAGAATATCCTTAGCTCCAAGCACTCAAAATCCTCTCACTTCATCCTTCCATCTTCTGTAAGGTCTCCCCTCTTCTCCTTATCCCCTCACTTCTGATACATATATCCTTTCTGTCATCCTCTTCCTGCTCATTCTCTTTGGAAGTCCAAACCAATTCAGAGTGTTCTCATCAGCTCTCACAACCACACTCTTTTTATCACATCCTTTTATTACTTGATCAAACCACCTCACAATACGTATTGTCCTCAAACATTATATTTCCAACACATCCACCCTCCTCTGCACATATATATAGTCCATGCTATGAATATAAAAGTGGCAGTATGGTGATAAGGAAACTCAAACTTGTTTGAAGTTTCCCAGGTAAGTGAGGTAGCGCAAGGAGCATATGAATTAACGGTCTCACTTTCCCACAGCCATTTTCTAGCAGTCATGTGTCATGCACTGAAATCACAACCTTTCCAAGGTATCTCTCAGTTACTTTATATGCCAATTAACAGCATGTCACACCTGTATAACACATCTACATGTAAAAAAAAATATGTAACTATATATAGGACATGTAAAACCTCACATGGAAGACATAAAAGTGTGTAATTTACTTAGGTTAACTAAATCACACCTAAAAATCCATTAGCATTATATACTTACAAAAATGAGCATCCATGTCATCAGCCAGGGCCATAGCCTACCAACTCATCACCCTCCCACACCAGTATAGATGAAAGTACACAGCTTCTTTTGGGCATTTTCTTCAACATGAACATCACATGGTATGAAGATATTCTGTATGAGTACTCTTTTTTTTTCTACTAGGTGTGCATTATTCCAGAATAATGTTGCAATTTACGGCATAAATTACATGCCAAATGTAGCATTCATAAATCCCATCACATGTCCTACATGGGATCCTCACACTATCCATGCATCAATCAGGCCCTTAGTAGCATCTCTGTCAGCATGGGGGACTTGTGCAAGTTGCCATCTCCTAGTGATCTGGTACCATCTACTTCCCACAGGACAGGTGATGTGCGAGGGAAGTCTAGAGCAAAGAAAAAAGTGTTATTAAAGTAATTCTCTGATAAACTTGTTAGTGTCTTACTTTTTATATTGTTTAGATACCCTAACTGCATCATACTTTATTTGTTGGTACACGACCAACTGAGATATGCATCACCTAAGAGATTTCCTTGTCACTATTTCAAACCTTACAAGCCAAGTACAAACAATACTTCACTCACTCCTTCCTCCTCCCTTAAAATGCACCCTAGCATACAGAGAAGTATTAACTGGCCATCACCCAGGCTCTCACTTCCAACACCTCACCGCAGCAAAACATATAGGATTTATATTTTCATTTTTTGTTCTGCATGCACATCTTTGATTTAAAAAAAAAAATTAATGTTAGCTTTTTTTCATTTTCTGTGCATACTACATAGTGATGGCCAAGATTTCTCAAAGCCTCAAGTAAGGGTTGGATGCAAATGAAAGGAAGATGGTGGTTGTGTTGGAAATGAAACATCTTAGGATGATAGGTGGTGTGAAGCTAAGTGACCATGTGAAGAATTTCATCAGTGTTAAAGTGTGATACAAAGCAGTCAGACTGGGAAAGCTGAACAAGGTGTACTGAAAGTTCAAATACATGAAGAAGATGAGTGAAGACTGAAAATATGGAATGGGGGCTTTGGGTTATCATGGTCTGAACATTCAGAGGGGTGAAAGGAATGTACAAGATAGAATGAACTGGACAGATGTAGTAGATGGGGGGTGACTTGTCATCAGTGGGCTGAATCAAGGAGTATGAAGCAGTGTAGGTAAACACTGGAATCGTTTGTGGGGCTTGGCTATGGATGGTTGGATGTGGTTTCAATACATTATAATGACAGCTTGGATGGAATTATGCATATTAGGCCACAATTGTTTCTAAGGACACTGCTATGGCAGGAGAAATAATTAGATGGTGGTGTTAATGGACTCTGTCAGAAAGAAGTAATGCAATTAGCAAGAACACATCTTTTGATGTGGCTGTATCAATGTCAATGGATGGGAAGTTGCACAGTGTCTCAGACAAATGTCAATTCCAAATGGATTACCCCACCATGTTCCTGCATGGAGAACTGCCCTGAACTGAAAAAGCCCCATAAAAGGTGTATGGTGTCATTTAACCAATAGATATGGAATAGGTGGGGTTTCAAAAGGTATGCCCTTGACATTAGTTAGCTATTTTGAATGTTTGACTAAAAGAACCATCGTAGGGAGATGGTGTAAAATCTCTTGTAGTGGAGCCTCAGAGGTGGCAGCAGTGGCAGAAGCCACCCACACTTTGAAAAGCAGGTGGGGTAAGCCCCCCCATTTTGTTTAGACTTGCTTGTATATTACTGCAGTATGCTGCATCGTAGCCTTCAGATCACTGGCTTTTGCTCCAGTGATCCCCCACATTTTAAAAGCTGCTGCCATCTCTGTGTTTACTTGGGATGAGTCTGCCAGGTTTATCTATACCTCATTTATATTAAAGTGGTTTTGAGCATGAGGTTCCATGGAAAACTACAAAGGATACAAAGGATTCTTCATTGTTCATTACATGAGATTTCTACACAATAAAATAAATTTTAGATAAACTGAACCCGAACAAAATTTATTTGCTCTTCTATACTAAAACATAATCAGAGTTTATAATACTATAAACAATTTAAACCCTAGAAAAAATAAAATTTTGTACACAAGCTGTCTTTCACAATTTGTTGAAGGCTGAAAGACTGTCCATCAACATTACAAGGACCTGGACAATCCTAAGTTTTATTCAATTGTGTACATGAAGAATGAATACTCTACAATGGACAGCTTCAAAAAATATATATTTCCCATTACTGCCATCCACCTGAAAATATTACTAATTCTGGCTACATCACAAACCTGACTGACAATGACCAACATATATTCCCAAAATTTCAGGTCAATGCACCTCTTTCACTTGGCTGTCATGCACTAACAGATTACATTTATTTGATGATTAATGTTACAAATCTTGGCAACTTTAATAATTTCTTTTTTGTCAAAACTATGATAAACTTGATTAATGCACAATAGCAACAACAGGCATTGAAAACTTAGTGGTCCACGGAAGATAGTCTAGAGGCTAACAACTTATGGCAGTGAACCAGGTTGACCTTAATCTGGTAGATGAATGGCAGTCCACTTCAAGAAGTGAACTAATAATCCTCTTTTGGAGCATCCAGGTCCCTGTAACCGACCCTGTGGAGAAACAAACATTACAAATGTAGCCTTGGGAAGGGCAGGCACATGAAAGAAAGGAGGTGCACCTGTTAGCTATTAATAACCCATACTTGGTCAAGAAAAATGTAAAAGGGGAAAAGTGACATCAACATTTTTTTTTAAGGCACCGATAGGATCATGAAGAGCACACCACCTTCCTGAGAAATAACAGCACAAGCAATTTAGTACAATTCTTAGGTTTCAGTAAGCTGTTGTGTTACAAAGAAAGTAATATTTCTGTACAACACCTAGAGATCCATAGGTCAAGAACAGTGAAATTATGAAAAACATGTTAAAAATAATTCTGAATTAAAGAAATATTATTTTCTCTAGGCTTTGACTATGTACTGCACTGAGAATGCCTCAGCTATGGCCAAAGTCAGAACCCATCTCTTGGTATCAAATTTGAAGAACTTCATTTAGGATACCCTTATGAAATAACTGAATTTCATCACAATAAATTGAACAATTTAGGTCAAAAGTCACCACATCTTAAAAGTGTTTTCTGGGTTACGGTTTGTTACATATTGTGGGAACAAAACTACCAATACACTGATTCATTATAAGAATGTTACACCTTTAGAAATGAAGTACAGTAGAACCTCATTACCCTGAATAGATTCACTCTCAAGTATTCAGATATGTGAAATTTCATCTTTCTGAAGTGAAGATATTCACGTTGGTTTGAGTGCAAGTCACAGAACATGATTTAACAAAAAGAAAACTTATTCCCATTCAAATATACAAAAATGAAGCCATATATAAAATCCAACATTAAACTGCAGATCTGAGAGGCAACTTACGACCACAAAACAAGAACTAATTCAAAATATGTGGTTTTCCCACCATGTAAGTTTCACACAAGATTACCACTTGATATTCCAAGGGGCAAAATATAAGCAGTGTTCATATGCTGTTAGTCACTATGGTGATTTATGCAAATAAACAAATACAAATGATGTGAAAAAAAAGGAGCATATTATGGAAAAAAAAAAAGTGGTTGTACACAATTGAGTAATAAAATGATACAAGCCACAAATCATATCAACTACAAAACTGTCTAATGCTGTACTTCAGAAACAGGCATAGCGATTATACACAATGCCATAGCATTTATATAACTAACATTTTCCACACCGAATACTTTATAAGACATTACCGGGTGAGATTCTAAGGCACTTAATATGATGATGTTTCACATTTTGGTCTTAAACCCTTAAAGAGAAGCACCCATATTTGTAAGGGCTGCCCTCATTCAAACGGGTAGGTGTGCTTCATAGTTATGAAGAGATGCCGCATGTCAGAAATAACTATGGTTATCGAAAAAAAATTCAAGTTTCCATTACTCACATAAGACAGTAAGGTACTGAGTGTGATCCTGTGAGGATCCTACCCATAATTGTATGGGTTGCCTTTTCTGGCAGTATTTTATATGGGTTGGTGCACTTTGTTGGTATGTAGATGCCTTATGTCACAAGTAACTACATTAGCACTAGAAACGAATCCTTGAGTGCTAGTTAATAATATACCATGATGGGGGTAGGCACGACCTTGGTGCAAGTGCCAAATTCAAATGTATGTTTAGCAACAAATTATGGTTAATCTACCAAATTTGTTTTGTTTTCCTTTTAGCTATTTGTAATATTACTTACGAAGTAATAAGACAAATATCTTTCTCAATTTTCTAATAAGCTTTGGTCCTGGGGACCTCTAAACTTTAACAGAGGAGTCCTTTAAGGGTTAACATGAGTAAGTTCTGTGTAAAATTTAGATTACTCAGTTAAACTCTGGTCCACTTTAAAATACTTTGTTAATCAACATTACTATATCTTAGAGGTATTTTACAATCATTACTAAAGATAATGCAGAAAAAAAAGTCAATACCCAAAAGTTACTGAAAAAAGTCACTCATATCCAAATAAAATCTCTGGGATATGATAGGAATCTGATTTTTTGTCTTCATGCTCATTCAGATAAATAAGGTTCTACTGTATATAGTTTCGGAGGCCACTGTTCAATTCTCTATTTCTCAAATTATTGTAGTATGTGTACACAGTACATGTCAAATGACTGGGGAGGGGGAAGCCACTGGCATCTGATTTAGTTAAATATCCAGAACTCACAATAAAGCTACATTAATGATTTTGATATAAAAACTTCACCTGTTACCAAGAGATGTAACATGAACGGCTACACTAAGACCTTGAAATTGGAACGGTGCGTACAATTGGCAGGCGACGTCAAGGTTAAAAGAGATCTGTATCATCAGGAGCATCCAAATCATGGTATCCAATGACTTCCCGCGGGTCGCCCGACCTAAGGAAACAAAAACCATTACTAGTTGCTAACCATTACTTCCTATGTAATGGTGGTGTGTGTCCAAGATGGAGCTTTTAATTCTTATGAGTCACACACATTTCTTTTCCCAACCCATTATATCACTCTGAAATACTATGTTCAAGATTCGGTACCTACTAATTACATCCAAGTATCCTACTCTGCATACACTTCTCTACTAAGCTGACATTAAAATCATGAAAAGATTTTGTTGAATAATCTATGGTCGAACAAATAGCTTAATTCGCCTGACTATTGAAAGCAATCCCATCGTCAAACTAAAACATATCTATCCATGATAAAACACAAATTGTTTATTATGGACTAAAAAATAGATTTAGGACATTCTAAACAAGCCAATGGATTCTGAATAACCATAAAAGGTTTATCTTAGTGTAAGTACTGTTCAGTAATTGTAAGCACTTAGTTGAGAAAAAAAGGGGCTAATGTAAAAGGACTGGCTTTAGGGGGATTATGGTCAAGAAAGTTGTGGTTAGGTTCACTTAAGTCAGCAAGGTTGGTAGGAGGCACCAGAGACAGTTCCTAAAGGTAATGGCCACCAGGGTCAACAACTAAGCTATGGGCCAACAATGTCAAGAAGTAAAGGAGAGTTGGTGTTTAATCAAATTGAGTTCTGTGCTACCATCTCAAAAATACAAAAAAGTGGGCTATCGTGTGGAATGTACTCGAGTTTTATGTCTTCAGGGAAAAAGGGCAAATGTCGGGGCCTCCCCTTCCCCTACAATTTAGTCAGAGGATGAAATGTATCTCCAATGCACTTTTTGCTTGGTTATAAACCTAAATGCGAATTTTTTGGGAAACTCACACCTAAATCTGAGCAAATCATTATCTCGCATCTCTTATAGACATGATTGACAATTACAGATTTGGCTACACTACAAACGGTATCCTGTACACCTTGAGAAATGATATATTTTCCTTCAGCCTTTACTTCTTGGTATTAGTGTCCTGTTGCCACTCATCAAGTAAATATTAAAATAGTTTTTGCAGGATACACTTATCTTTGTGTATATGAGCAAAACTAATAAAATAGGCTGCTTTTCAACTTTACAAGAACAATTAAAACTGTGGAATATTTTGAATGTCTAGGAAGGATTTTCAGTTCTAAATCTTTTATTTCAGATGTAACTTCATAACAAGATATTACATCATTTCAGACCAGTAAAGTTATATATCTAAACATTATTTTATCTATTTTGCTTTGTTGCTGTCTCCCGCATTTGCGAGGTAGCGCAAGGAAACAGACGAAAGAAATGGCCCAACCCACCCCATCCACATGTATATACATACACGTCCACACACGCAAATATACATACCTATACATCTCAATGTACACATATATATACACACACAGACACATACCTATATACCCATGCACACAATTCACACTGTTATACATCTCAATGTACACATATATATACACACACAGACACATACCTATATACCCATGCACACAATTCACAGTCTGCCTTTATTCATTCCCATCGCCACCTCGCCACACATGGAATACCATTACCCTCCCCCCTCATGTGTGCGAGGTAGCGCTAGGAAAAGACAATAAAGGCTCCATTCGTTCACACTCAGTCTCTAGCTGTCATGCAATAATACCTGAAACCACAGCTCCCTTTCCACATCCAGGCCCCACACAACTTTCCATGGTTTACCCCAGACGCTTCACATGCCCTAATTCAATCCACTGACAGCACGTCAACCCCGGTATACCACATCGATCCAATTCACTCTATTCCTTGCCTGCCTTTCACCCTCCTGCATGTTCAGGCCCCGATCACACAAAATCTTTTTCACTCCATCTTTCCACCTCCAATTTGGTCTCCCACTTCTCCTCGTTCCCTCCACCTACGACACATATATCCTCTTGGTCAATCTTTCCTCACTCATTCTCTCCATGTGCCCAAACCATTTCAGAACACCCTCTTCTGCTCTCTCAACCACGCTCTTTTTATTTCCATACATCTCTCTTACCCTTACATTACTTACTCGATCAAACCACCTCACACCACACATTGTCCTCAAACATCTCATTTCCAGCACGTCCACCCTCCTGCGCACAACTCTATCCATAGCCCACGCCTCGCAACCATACAACATTGCTGGAACCACTATTCCTTCAAACATACCCATTTTTGCTTTCCGAGATAATGTTCTCGACTTCCACACATTCTTCAAGGCTCCCAGGATTTTCGCCCCCTCCCCCACCCTATAATTCACTTCCGCTTCCATGGTTCCATCCGCTGCCAGATCCACTCCCAGATATCTAAAACACTTTACTTCCTCCAGTTTTTCTCCATTCAAACTTACCTCCCAATTGACTTGACCCTCAACCCTACTGTACCTAATAACCTTGCTCTTATTCGCATTTACTCTTAACTTTCTTCTTTCACACACTTTACCAAACTCAGTCACCAGCTTCTGCAGTTTCTCACATGAATCAGCCACCAGCGCTGTATCATCAGCGAACATATACATGAAAAAAGATTTCATTAGTTCAATGTATTTCAACATCCAAAATGAGGAAATGTCATTACAAGATAATCTTTTAACATATGCATGTAAAATATCAACAAAGGGAACAACTGGACGAACAACAGTTTCAAGCACTCTCTCTCTCAAACCCTTGCTAAAACTTTTCACATCTTTCAGGAAAATCTGAGAACCGTTTGGATTTGGCAAAGACAATCCTCGGTATATCATGGCCAAAACATTCTGAATATTTTCTCTTCGTATAAATAACTTGTAAACAAATGTGAAGTTCAAGAGATTACAGAGGAACACAGGAGCATAGAACTGGAAGCATCACAGGATGGCATACTCATAAATCCCAAATTACCTAGGGTCTGACGTGGACATCCCCCCCCCCTCCAAAATCTTACCACAGAACATTAACTCTTTCAGTGTGCAAGTGACTTTTTCAACCTGCTGATGTATGCCAAAAATATGGGGGGAAAAAAAAAAATCAAGTGGACTTAAATGTTTGTGGTTTAGGAAAAACATTATTACTAAGCTAGCCAATACTATATACGCAAGTTATATACATATAGATATTGTAACTTTTTTATTCATGTGATTAGGTGCAGAGAAATTAACAAAACTACTTTCTCTTATGACTTATGAGCTGAGCATTTGTATGAGAAAAAGGCATTATCTACTCTACTGGTCAATTATATATCAGAGCAGCATGTGTGCAGTGAAGGCACAGTGGCAGCCTCCCAACATGGTCAGTAGTGGATTAGTGAGGCCTCCCAGTAGTGCCTGACACTAATCCTTTGTTTGAGTAGCCATCTGTGGCCAGCAAACATCCTATAAGATGTGTTGAATTCAACTTGTGGCAAGAGATCAAGTGTGTTGATGGATGTTCATTACGTCCTAACAA
The DNA here is from genome assembly GCF_036320965.1 of Panulirus ornatus. Lineage (NCBI taxonomy): Eukaryota > Metazoa > Arthropoda > Malacostraca > Decapoda > Palinuridae > Panulirus > Panulirus ornatus. The sequence goes on from NC_092230.1 coordinate 41,078,102, forward strand.
ATAACATAAGAGTGACGTCCATAGCAACAAAGGGGTTTTCATGTTAAAATACATCATGATCTACTTGCAAACTACAGTAAGAGATATACAAACACTATAGCTGTAGGGGTGAATGTACTGCTAAAGTACTACTTCGAAAAAGTGGTAAAGCTGATCAGAGATACTACCAAAGAGCAAAGCTTATATTATGTGATTCTGGTTTCTTTCTACATTCTTATGTAAAAGATACATGATTAAGCATTAAGCTAAAGCTAAGGAATCATATGAAAAAAAAAAAAAAAAAATTCACCAAATATTAAAATCATGGACTGTATAAATCATCTGGTGAAAGAAACTAAAGCTCAAGACAAATGTACTGACCATAGATGAGAGATTTGAACTGCCTGATAAAACTGTCATCTGGTAAATTACTGAATTATACCTTACTACCTATCCCACTTCAGTGACGTAGGATTAAGAACAAATGAACACTGGCCTCCATTGCACAAATCCACTCTCCAACAGTTATGTATAATAAATCAAGACCAAACCTTATCATACACAACCAATGCCTTACACTGCTCCGCAGTTTACTATGAATGCTTCCAGTGCCTTGGTTTGGCACCACGATGGTGCATCAACCACCATACGCTACACTGCTTCAATGCATTCTATCTGGAATGTACATCTCATTCTTGTGAATGTGGCCCTGATAAACCCAAAGCCCCATGTACTCTATCCTCTGATCTCCCCTATCCCATAGATTCTCTTTCTCAGCATAACTCTTCACTTACCTTGTCCATCCTCTTTGTCACTATCTCTTTACTTATCTTGTCCATTTGCCCAAACCAATCTAGCATACCCTGATCAGCCCTCTCAATCAAGTTAAGGTAACTAAAACACTAAGTCATTTCTTACAAAAAAAAAAAAAGTGCCTCACACCACACATAATCCTCAAAAACTTATTTCCAGCACAATTAATCTTTCTTTTGTATTTAAGGCCCAAGACTTGTATCAGTACAACATTACCAAGACTACTAAACCTTAAAACATAACTTCCTTTGCCCTTACTAGCACCAAACTTCCCTTCCACATGCTCCTTGCTACCCCAAGGACCTTAGTCCCATTTCTAAACCATGACCCACATTAGCCCCTGTGGTTCCATCCACTGTAAACTCCCAAGTAAGTAAAGCACTACACTTCAACTCGATTTAAACTTAAACTAAAACTCTTTGGTGATTCTCATTAACATGTTTTTGTCTGTGCCTAATTCCAAATTTTCACTCCCAACTGCTGTCAATGACTTCTGAAGTTTCTCTCTATGGTTTGAAACCAGAGCCATGACATCTGTAAAACGGGTACTGATTCACCTGCTATACTCCACCACCTCCAATACAGTATATAGTAAGTCCTGCTCCTTACTCCAAGACCCTTACATTCCACCAAAAACAGATCAAAAAAGCCACAGTGATGTGACATCCTTGACACCCACCCACTTTGCACTAACATCCATCTACACTCCTCTCTCACCACTAGCATACTTGCCTTACTCCCCTGATGAAAACCCCACACTGCATTTAGTACCTTCTCATTTCACATATCAGGTAGCGTCTTCCAAAATGCATCTACCAACCCCATTAAACACTTTTGCCATACCCATAACTGCCATGCAGAAGTCAGGCTCTTCAATCGAACATCTGGTCCATACACCCTCTACCTCTCCATAAATCATTCTCTCAATCAGCAGTCTTCCATAAATCTAATTACATTTACTCAAGTTGAGTTATATCTCTTTAGTATGAACATTCATTTCTGTCCTCCTTGCCTTTAGACAAGAGCACTATACATACAATCCTCGGAAACCTCACTTTAGTCCATTCACATGCTAAACAACCTGACTAACCAATCAACAACATTTCCCCCCCCCCTTTCTTGATAAACTCAACAGCAATCTCATCCTCTCCAGATGCTCTCCCATATTTCATTTACCACTTGGTTTACACTTCCTCCTCTGCCTTCACTATTCCATCTGCCATATCTCCTTCCATATGCCATCACACCTAATGCCCACCCCCTATTATCAAATACACATATCTATCCTTCAGAATACTCAATTCATCTCTTTCAAATCTTTCTTGGTTAATACTTCTCCCTCCACTCTCCTCACTGTCATCCCCACTTGTTATCATTTCCAACTTTCAAAATCTTTTCTTATTCTCAAGTGACACTCACTCCCTCAATCTCTTGATTCCACTTTCCACCTTCACATACCTTCTCATAACCTCTTGCCTCTTTCTCTTGCACTCCTCCCAACCAATTGCATTTCTTTCTTTATGATAGCTACCAATAAACCTCAATTCTCTTTCACTAGTGATTTAACTTTCTAATTCCCTAGGTCAATATCCCACTCCTTTTCTACTCTCCTTATGCCATTCTTCTTTCAATCACTCTATTCAACTATGCACACACGCCACTTTTCTATGCTCTTTCATTCACCACTTCTTTCACTCAAAAGTTCTTTGTTAATCAACTTTCCTGTCTCAAAGGGGCCTGCACTTCCCTGCACTGACCCAGACACTGGGCTAGACCACAGGTCAAATCCAAACACCTCACAATCATAAATTTTTCCATAACACGAGGATGGTGCCTGACCAATTTTCTCTAGCTTTTAAGCTAAGTGGTGCCATTAGCCCTAATCCAGGATCATTAGAGTCAACTTCTCCATAATGCCAAACTCCCATCATCAAAGAGCATTACTCCATCAGATACTCCATCTGCTTCCAGTGGTATCACCTCCAATGCACATCACCTGCACTCCACAAAGGACTACTCACAATTGTGGATATGCAACAACCACTCATAAAAAATACCCAATGCACCCTCCAAAACCATCAACAAATACCCCACAAGCAACAGCATAAAACATATAATCCCACTACCCAACAAAACCCCATTTATGTGCTAAACATTGGATATTTCAACATCAGTTGCATCAAAAAGCTCATGAAAGTGCTTAACTTTTATGAAGAACAAAAAGTAAATACAGGTCTTATCCAAAAAAGAAGACTTGTACTATGATCCCTCCACTGACTTTTCTATAAACTACTCAACAAGCAACAAAGATGAGGAAAACTCATAAAACTTGTATACCACAACATTCCTCTCTGACTACACTCAGAATATATAACACATACTGAAAATAACATCCTTGAAATATAATCAATGAAAATGGAAGAACAAAAAATGGCTTATTATCCTGATGGCATCTGTTTCCTTTATGTTTAATATTCAGTAGTTTTTCATCTTCTTGGAAGCATGCATTGGGACATTACCAAACTAAGAAGGGTGAAATTTTTAATCCCTCTAGCTATCATCCTGATACTTTGATATCTACTAATTCCAGTCTTTGAATCCCTCCTGAACTTTAATATCCTTATGCATCTTAAATCTCACAGTCTTCTCTCTGATCACCAGTATGGCTTCTGTGAGGTAAGATCCACTCATGATATTCTTTTCTATCTTCCTAAAGTCTGGTCACCATCCCTGAAAGATTTTAGGGAATCCTGTGTAGTTGCCCTCGACATGTCCAAAGTTTTTGACAGGACGTGCTATTGGGGGTCTCATCTCTCAGCTCCCTTCGCTCATTTTGCTCCTTCATATTAGCTTCTTCTCTAGCCAATCTATTTCCATGGTTGTTGAAGGATTAGCCTCTCCCCCTTCTCTCTCAACAAAGTGTCCCTCAAGGTTCTGTCCTGTCTCCTATACTTTTTCTCCTTTTTATCAATGATTTCCTTTCTTACACAAATAACCAAATACACTCGTATGCTGATGACACAACTATAAATTCCTTCATATCCTGCAATTATGCTCCCCCCTCTCATTCAATTTACATCTCACCTCCACACAACTTCCTTTATAAACTCAAGACTTGGACAGGATATCTCAGGGGGTAGACAAATCTGTTTAAGTTTAATTCCCCCAAGACCCAACTTCTAACCACTTCTATTGAAAATTCCAAACAACTTTCCTTTCTCCTTATGGTTCTGTAATTCCATCTCTTGCCTCAATGAACATACTTCATATCACTGAAACATCCAATAAATCTTGGAAATGCTACAATACAAAAACAGCCAAGACTGCCTCTAAAAAATTGGGAGTCCTGTTTAGATATTGTAGTTTCTTTTTTTCCAAACATTTGCTCTGTTTATAGAAAGGGTTGATCTGTCCTTGCACGGAGGACTGCTCTCACATCTGGGGTGGCTCTAGCTCTGCATCGTTACTTGACAGAGTTGAGAAGAAACTGGCCCAACTTATAAACTTTCCTAGGCTAACTTCAAAACCTGACCCCACCCCCTTTTTTGCCCTAAGCTGCAATGATGGATCGCTTTCCTTTTTCTGTTGATATTACTTTGGTTTTTGCTCCTGATAACTGGCTGCTTGTGTGCCCCCACCATGCGTTATACCATGCAATACTCAGGAAGCTGCTGCATCACATGATTACTGTGCACCTGTTGGAAACTCAAGGGTGGCCTGTTTTGAAAAGTTTCTTTTCCTACATCTTGAAACTTTGGACAATCAAAGTCTGGCCTTAATTTCAAATTTTGTTTGTGACTGGAGAGAGAAAAAAAAGTGCTACACCATAACATGTACCCTCCCTCACACTTTCCCCAACCTGACCAACAAGCCTAACACCTATGTAGAGCTTTCAATGTCTACCATCCTGTATAGCTCAACATTCACACCCCACACCCAAGATGCCCAAGGTGAACTACACCACATCTTCCCAAATGATAATCTATGCAACCAGCAAACCAGACTCCCAACCCATCACCCTCAGCAGCCGACCCTATAAGACATACGTTTTTGCAGAAATACACTGCACACAAGGGCCACCTGGAACACACTCCATGGCCTCTACCCTTACACTTTCCCACCCTGATAACTTCACCTAATATCCCCAACCCCACCACACACACACAAAATCTTGTAGAGGTGATGGTGAAGACTTGGAGAGGTTCTTGGAAACGAGGAAACATTGTCAGTGAGAAGACAGTGGTAAGAGTAAAAGAGCTAAGAAAATAGATTTGTGTGAGGAAATACTAGTAGAAATTGAGTGTGGAATGGCAAAAGGTGATAGTAAATAAAGCAAGGAAAGGAAGGGAGGAATGGGAAGTATTTAGGGAAACAGTGCTGGCATGTGTGAGATGCATGTGGTGTATGTATGGTGGGAGATGGGCAGATTAGAAACAGTAGTGATTGGTGGGATGAAGCAAGTTGCCAGTGAAAGTGAAAATAGAGGCCCTTGGGTAGTACTTACAGCGAACGAACACAAATTACTGGGGGATGTATGAGAGAAGCCAAGAGGTCAAAAGGAAGGTGCAGGGATGGAAAAAGAGGGGAAATTAGTTACAGTATCAGTAAACTTGAGGGAGAACAAGATGATGTTTTGGAAAGAGATTAATAATGCATGAAAAACAAAAAACAAATAGAAACACTGATGAAGGGGGAAAAGGGTGAAGAAGTAAAAGGTAGTAATCAAGTGAGGATGAGATGAAGTGAGTATTTTGGAGGACTGTTGAATATGTTTGATGATTGGGGAGCCCCACAGACCTTTCCATGGTTTACCCCAGACACTTGATATGACCTGGTTCAGTCCACTGAAAGCATGATGAACCCACTATACCACATCATTCCAACTCACTTTACCCCATGTATGCCCTTCCCACTCCTGCATGTTCAGGCCCACCACTGTTCGAAATCTTTATCACTCCAATTAAGTCTCCCTGTTTCATCCACTTCTGACACATATATCCTCTTCAGCTCTCTCAGCCACACCTCTCTCTTATCCTATCATCACTTAATCAAACCACCTCACACCACATGTTATCCTCAAACATTTCATCTACCCTCCTCCATACAGCCCCAGCTACAGCCCATAACTTGCACCCATATAATATTGTTGGAATACTAATACCTCAAACATTCAACATTTTTGCCATCCCAGATAATGTGCCCTACTTATACTTCCATAACATTCATTCCCTCACCCACCATCCTGACTCAATTACACTCCCACGATTCCATTCACTGTAATGTTCAATCCTGGTTAACTAAAGCATTTCACTTCCTCCAAGTTTTCTCCTTTCAAACCCACACCTCAACCAACTGTCCACTCATGTACACATATATATATACAAGGAAGAAACATTGCTAGGACACTATTGGTAAACAATCTACTCGAATGGAGGTCAGGTTGGTGCATTCAAATCTGGCAACATGCATATCAAAATTTTTATCTTATGGATAAAAAGTGGAACTATTTAAGAATTTTTCTACAATAAAGCTATCCAACCTGTATAGACCTTTACTAATATTAATGTTACAATTCTTGTGTATTCAGTAATAAAGATTTAAAGATACTTCTGGTAAAGGAGTAAATAATAATGCCAACTCCTTTAGTATGAGAAATATCACTGAATCTTCTATTATTAAACACACAAAGAACTGTAACGATATTAGTAAAGGTCTATACAAATTGAATTGCTTTATTGTTGATAAAATTTGAAAACAGTTCCCTTTCTTGTCCACATGATAAAATTTTACGACAGGTATGTTGCCAGACGCGAATGCACCAACATGAACACCACCATCCAGTGATGCTTGTTTACCTAGCTACGTCTCTTCCTTGTAGAGGTTGTGACCCTCTAATCTGGCGCTCTGTGATATGGTAACTCCCAGGGTCCGGCACGTTTTGTATCTGCTGCCATTAGTTTGTGGATCTGCCACCAGTGTGTTGCCATTAGCAGTGCCAAGGTGACAAAATCTGTTTACACTGCAGCTGAGCTAATTAACAGTCCTATTAATATCTTATATAAATTTTTTTGCTGAAAATGAAAGCCAGAAAATGTTAAAGTTTTGGAAAACTTTGACAATTGGCAGAGTACTGAATTGGACAGTGCACTCATAAAGTACTTCAAGCTCCAACATATTGAAGGTGTAAGCATTTCTGTGGAGATGCTTACTGAGCGGGCCAAAATTTTTCAAAGAACTGAGGCTACACTATGGCTGAGAATGTTCACAACGATGGTTACACAAGTTGAAGTGGAGACACAAAATTTCATCCCATAGCGTATGCAGAGAAAAGCGTAGTGCAGACATGGAGGCTTGCAGTGTAAGGTCGTATTAAAAGAATTGATAAAAACTCTATTTCTCTATCAAACAACCAACAGCAATACATAAAAGGCGAAGAAAGCATATGAGCTGACTGCCTGGCTAGGATTGATGCATCATGGGCTGGCTGTCTTGATGATGACAATATAACAATATTAACAAGAATCAACTAAAACCAACTACCAATCTATGGTCACTTGTTACATTAACCAATTGTCACAAAGCTGCGACAAAGTTTGTGGATGAATTTGCACAGTTAGAGGCAGTGGAAAACTTAGCTCCAGAACAAGCATATAATGCTAATGAATCTGCCCTGTATTAGCATTGTATGCCATGAAAAAAACCTGGCCCAAGATATTGAAGTCTCCATCTGGGGATACTTCTAATGTAAACTGATGTAACAATAAAAACCTTGTTTGCAAGATTTGATGATTGCATTATTTCTTATTCTAAGCATTGTTCTACCTTTGATAACTGAGGAATATGTATGTGGAATGAGCTGGCAAGACTAAGGGTTGAGAATATGTTTACATAGGGGGTTCCCTTAAGGATCAATTTCTGCTTTCTGGCATTTTCTGTAGTTTGGTAATGGCCAGGTACCAAGGTTGCCAGATTCAAGAGGTTCAACTCGTATATCAACTGACATATTTTTCTTTCTTGTATCTCCCGATGATGTGATCATTACACGAAAGTGCACTTGGGAACTTATCGTATTTCTTTTCTAATTGATTAGAAGGAATATACATATAAATAATTATTTTCATACATATCCGCCACTTTCCGCATTAGCAAGGTAGTATCAGGAACAGAGGATTGAGCCTTAGACATATCCGCCACTTCCCCTATTAGCAAAGTAGCATCAGGAACAGAGGATTGAGCCTTAGAGGGCAAATCCTCACATGGTCCCCTTCTCTGTTCCTTTTGGAGAAGTAAATACTGGAGGGGAGGAGTTCCAGCCCCCCACTCCCAACCCTTTAAGTTGCCTTCTGAGATGAGCAGGGAATATGTGGGAAGGCTCCAGTCACAGACAAAAGTCCACAACAAGACCAGGCCTTAATTGAAATATATAACGAATAATGAAAAAGAAAAGACAAGGGAAATTATTTTTGAATTTTGAAGGAAGTGAAAAACCCATCGAACACATGTCCCTCTGTTAAAATCAGGTCTTTCTAATCACCAATCCTTTTTCAGCACTTAACTCCACAAGTAGTTCAACAATTTCCAATCATAACACTGTACTATGCCATAAAATAAACAGCCATGGTGACATCACATATCCTTGCTGCAGACACACTTTCATTCATAACATTGTACTCTGCCATAAAATAAACAGCCATGGTGATATCACATATCCTTGCTGTAGAAACAATCTGAAACCACTCACCCTCCTCTCTACCTATTTACATACGTATGTAGCCCCCCATATTATGAAAATGGTGTGTTCTTGAAAAAGTATCCTTTTCATAAACTTCCATAACACAAATCACTTTTTCTCATGTACTTCCATATTTCAAGTGAGTTTTAAGTGAAGATGCATTCATGCAAAAATCTTTTTCGGTCAACGAATGTGACAAAACACATAAATGGAGATATACATTCTCAAACATATGCTATGTACAGTTTTGATAGTTTTATAATTTCAGTCACCACAAACAATAAGTACACAAAAATACGCAAGTTTTACTCACCAGAGATGTAACCGAGTGGCGCATGAGGTGGTGGTAGCAGCTGGGTGCTTTATCTTCAAAAGCTTACCAATATATTTGCCATACTGTTATTGAAATATTGCTAATTTGAATTACCACTGGAAAATTGTACTTTAGGAAAACAAGAAGCCTGTAAGCGTGGAAAACTTTGGCAGGCAGCAAAGGTGGCACACACCACGATAGATAGAATCAACAAGCATGTGATGAATGATGTCTGGGTTGCTGTGTACCATAAAGTATGAATAATGTGATGAGTGAAGTGGTTATCGGAGTTTGGACAAAACAAAGCCTATGTTTATCTTCGAAAGATTACTGATAAATTTACCGCAATGTTACTGAGACACTGCTTACATGAGTTCTTAAAATGGAATTGTGGAAAAAAAAAATGAATAAGAGCAAGGTTATTAGGTTTGGTAGGGTTGAGGGACAAGTTAATTGGGAAGTAAGTCTGAATGGAGAAAAACTTGAGGAAGTGAAGGGTTTTAGATATCTGGGAGTGAATTTAGCAGCAGATGGAACCATGGAAGCAGAAGTGAGTCACAGGGTGGGGTAGGGTCCGAAGGGCCTCAGAGCACTGAAGAATAAGTGGAAGGTGCGAATGTTATCTTGAAGCAAAAATGGGTATGTTTGAAGGAATAGTGGTTTCAACAATGTTATACGGTTGCAAGGCATGGGCCATAGATAGGGTTATGCGGAGGAGGGTGGATGCATTGGAAATGAAATGGTTGAGGACAGTAGGATGTGTGAGGTGGTTCGATCAAGTAAGTAAAAAAAAAGGGTAAGAGAGGTGTGGTAATAAAAAGAGAGTGGTCGAGAGAGCAGAAGAGGATGCGCTAAAATGGTCTGGTCACATGGAGAGAATGAGTGAGGAAAGATTGACAAAAAGGATATATGTGTCAGAGGTGGAGGGAACGAGGAGAAGTGGGAGACCAAATTGGAGGTGGAAGGATGGGGTGAAAAAGATTTTGAGCGATCGGGGCCTGAACATAGAGGAGGATGAAAGGCGTGCAAGGAATTGAGTGAATTGGAACGATGTGGTATACCTGGGTGAACATGCCGTCAGTGGATTGAACCAGGGCATGTGAAGCGTCTGGGGTAAACCATGGAAAGTTTTGTGGGGCCTGGAGGTGCAAAGGGAGCTGTGTTTTCAGTGCATTAGACATGACAGCAAGAGACTGAGTGTGAATGAATGTGGCCTTTTTCTAGTGCTACCCTGTGCGTGTGCAGGCGACAGCACACGCGCAGGGGGTGGTGTGTGTGTGTGTGTGTGTGTGTGTGTGTGTGTGTGTGTGTGTGTGAGAGAGAGAGAGAGAGAGAGAGAGAGAGAGCTATTTCATGTGCGGTGGGGTGGCGACAGGAATGGATGAAGGCAGCAAGTATATGTACATGTGTATATAAGTATATGTTGGTGTATGTTTATGTATGTATACATTGAAATGTATAGTTATGTATAAGTGCGTGCGTTTATGTGTATACACATATATGTGGGTGGGTTGGGCCATTCTTTCATCTGTTTCATTGCGCTACCTTGCTAACGCGGGATACAGTGATTAAATAAAATAAATAAAAACAAAATATATATATAGCTGGGGAGGAAGCAGTGTTCTTTGGTGAGAAGCAAAGGTGGTGTGCACTGCTCTGCACACACCAAGTTAAACAAAAAGGAAAAATGACTTTGACTTCTGTATAATACCTGTATTACCTTTTAGTTCTTGCTAAGTCACACTGATGAAACTGGTATGCCAAAAGTGTGTAAAGTAAAAATTTTGAGACTCTGGTTGGTGACCTGGAACCAGTGAGTCACCAGCAGATGATGTAACTTTCATGCATATCTGTAACACGTGTATTCTGTCTACAACTGCATTAGGCAGTGATCTCTGCTGACTGATGTTTTCCACCCCGCATGAAAAATCCTCGTTATGGGGCCCAAAACATGTTCAATACAAATGTTTCATCTGATAAAATTTGCATGTATTTGTAAATGGTTGAGTCTTGTTCACTTCAGTGGTTTTGGGCCCCTGAATAACTAAGGTCAACCGTTATGTGACGTATATGATAAATAAAGGATATTTTGGTCAAAGATCTCTGTTTAACAGTTACTTGAGATCGCCAGTTACTTGAATATATATACATATGGTACTACTGGCACTTGGGAGCCTCTTTGCAGACATCCAAAGGAGAAATACTCTGCAGTGTATGGAAAAATCTTGGAGTAGAACAGCTAGACACAAAAGCAGACTTGTAACTGATGCCCTGGCTGATCCAAACTCAAGCCTGCTACCTATATCAATGACATGATTGCCCCAGCAAATGAAATCTAAATTTCTAACGAATTACAACTTTGGCCACTTTTTTTCAATATGTATAAAATAATTTTCTGCAAGGGCAAACTTACACTCTGTAATGCATATCTACCAGTAGATTTACAATTTCCGTAAAAGCAAATTTCTGTAACCCATATGTCCATAATGTGAAGGTCCTATGAATCTAGCATTCAATTTCTTCTATAAAATACATAAAGAAGGTATCAGAAAATTTTTCTAGTAGAATACTTTACAATGATGAAAAGAAGTATAACATGGGAACTATAAACTAGCTGGGTGTTGCCGGACACTGCATGCATTTAGTTACACTCAATCAACTGAAAATTTACCTGTCAAAATTTTCTTATTATCTATGAACAAAAGTAATATAATCTCAAAGAGCTGCTCATTTTGAAAGATTACGTAATCTCCCTGATACTGATTGTAGTGCAGCCTTAGAGTTGATAAAGCCCTGAAAAAGGGTTCCTGAGAATACATAATACACTAAACATTAACTCACCAGACTCCAGACTCTGCCTGCTTCAGGTGACACTCAACTGAAATGCCACCTCTGGCAAAGTTTCTTTATTGTTAACTAACAAAAGGACCTCCATGGTGCACTGGTTAGCATTCCTGACCATGAAGCATTCATGGGCTGCCCAAGGTCAAGCAAATAGGTTTGAATCCTGGTTGTAACAGCTGTTCCACAGTCAACCCAGCTAGCTGTTCATCCACCCTTGGGGGTTGGTCAATAAAATAGGTACATGTATGTATGTATGTATGTATGTATGTATGTATGTATGTATGTATGTATGTATGTATGTATGTACGTATGTATGTACGTACGTACGTACGTATGTATGTATGTATGTATGTATGTATGTATGTATGTATGTATGTATGTATGTATGTACGTACGTACGTATGTATGTACAGAGCATCAGACTGGGCAAGAGCAGTGTGGTTTCAGAAGTGGTAGAGGATTGTGTGGATCAGGTGTTTGCTTTGAAGAATGTGTGTGAAAAATACTAAGAAAAACACATGGATTTGTATGTAGCATTTATAGATCTGGAGAGGGCATATGATAGAGTTGATAGAGATGCTTTGTGGGGGGTATTAAGAGTATATGGTGTGGGAGGTATGTTGCTAGAAGCAGTGAAAAGTTTTTATCAAGGATATAAGGCATGTGTATGAGTAGGAAGAGAGGAAAGTCATTGGTTACCAGTGAATGTTGGTTTGCAGCAGGGGTGTGTGATGTTTCCATGGTTGTTCAATTTGTTTATGGGTGGGGTTGTTAGGGAGGTGAATGCAAGAGTTTTGGAGAGAGGGGCAAGTATGCATGAGAGGGCTTGGGAAGTGAGTCAGTTGTTGTTCGCCGATGATACAGTGCTGGTGGCTGATTCATGTGAGAAACTGCAGAAGCTGGTGACTGAGTTCGGTAAAGTGTGTGAAAGAAGAAAGCTGAGAGTAAATGTGAAGAAGAGCAAGGTTCAGTAGGGTTGAGGGACAAGTTAATTGGGAAGTAAGTTTGAATGGAGAAAAACTGGAGAAAGTGAAGTGGTTTAGATATCTGAGAGTGGATTTGGCAGCGGATGGAACCAAGGAAGCTGAAGTAAGTCACAGGGTGGGGGAGGGGTTGAAGGTTCTGGGAGCATTGAAGAATGTGTGGAAGGTGAGAACATTATCTCAAGAGAGCAAAAATGGGTATGTTTAAAGGAATAGTGGTTGCAACAATGTTATATGGTTGCGAGGCATGGGCCATAGATAGGGTTATGCGGAGGAGGGTGGATATGTTGGAAACGAAATGTTTGAGGACAATATGTGATGTGAGGTGGTTTGATCGAGTAAGTAATGAAAGGGTAAGGGAGATGTGTGGTAATAAAAAGTGTGGTTGAGAGAGCAGTAGAGGGTGTATTGAAATGGTTTGGTCACATGGAGAGAATGGGTGAGGAAAGATTGACAAAGGGGATATATGTGTCAGAAGTGGAGAGAACAAGAAGTGGGAGACCAAATTCGTGGTAGAAGGATGGAGTGAAAAAGATTTTGAGCAATCAGGGCCTGAACATGCTGGAGGGTGAAAGGTGTGCAAGGAATAGAGTGAATTGGAATGTATGTGGTATACCGGGGTTGACGTGCTGTCAATGGATTGAACCAGGGCACGTGAGGCATCTGGGGTAAACCATGTAAAGTTTTGTGGGGGCCTGGATGTGGAAAGAGAGCTGTGGTTTCAGTGCAATACCCACGACAACTTGAGGCTAAGTGTGAACAAATGTGGCCTTTGTTGTCTTTTCCTAGCGCTACCTCTTGTGCACTCGGGGGGAGGGGGGTGCGGTTTCATGAGTGCCAGGGTGGTGATGGGAATGGGTGAAGGCAGCAAGTATGAATATGTACATGTGTATATATTTATATGTCTGTGTATGTATGTATACGTCGAAATGTATAGGTATGTATATGTGTGTGTGTGAGCATTTATGTATATGCATGTGTATGTGGGTGGGTACGGCCATTCTTTCGTCTGTTTCTTTGCACTAACTCACTAACGCAGGAGATATCTACATATATTCAGAAGCCCTAACCTGAGCCTCTAGGGCAAATACTTGTCTGGTTCTTTCTCCAGGTTTTGGAAAGTGATCTTACAGGAGGGGGTTTTGCAGCCCCCTGCTCCTGCCAATATTCATCCCTTAAAACATGAAGGAAATATTGGGTTGAATTCCTATTACCCTTTCCCTTACAATATCTTCATTAATTTGTAAAACTAATTCTTTCTGGTTCTAAATTTTCTTCTACACCAGTTGAATCAGAATCTCACAAAGATCAAAAATGCTTGGAAACCTTAAGGATGTGTAAGTTATAAAAAATGTAGTTGTTGCATAATCCAATACTCATTTAGGTAAGATAATCATACTTATTCTAAATCTGTAAAGGAATTCAAAACAATTGCTAAGAAAAGAATCTTTAATGTTGTTACCTCAAGATGTCATTCACTGGATCAGGCTGCAAGAAAACCATTTAAAGATAAACATGAAAGAAACTTCAAAGTAATCTCTATCAATATCAAAGAGCTGTTGTCCAAAACCTAATTTTGGTTGCAATCATAGGCAAGAATATGTTTAAGCAAGAAAATTATCTGCAACTTTCCTGGTATAAGGTAAAAACCCATACATCACATTATACTGAGAACACATGATAATGTTCTGATATTACTGCTTGGTAAAGGAATTTTTTTTGTGTATTTTGGTTGTGCCACTTGAGACCAGGATTAGGCAGGAACAAGTCACCAGATGATGCCTTGCAGCAATATATCTAAATGCCAGATTTCAGAATAATTGCTTGTCATTAAGTTACACCAAAAAAATACAATTTTGGATGCTAACATTGGTGAGCAGACGAAAATGGAACATATTCCAAAGCAAGGCAGTGTGGTAAAGTATCTCCAACCAGAATCTATACAGAAAATGCAATCTTGTTCAAAAGATATTGTATGGAAACCAACCTAATGAGCACACAAACAACTGAATAAAGGAGCAAACACTACAATCATAACACAACTCCACCTATAGCCAAACCAGACCAATATACACTAACAAATGAAAATCACAGTTATGTTGAACTTAAAACAGTGAATGGCCAACAGTAAATGACCAATTACTCCAAATAATGGGAAAGATGTCAATACAGTTCTTAACTTACCTAGATCTGTAAGTCACTCTAGGTCTCTGGTAGGGCTCACGAGCATAAGGATCACCTCGGCCACCGTAATAGTCTTTAGGGTAACTGCTGGGGTACCCATAACCATGGGCAGGAGGATACTGTCTCCCATACCCACCAGCATAAGCACCATACCTGCAAAGAAAACAATTCCATTCTATACTTTTTCTCCCATGATGTTTTCAGCATTCAAGGCAAAAGACAGCAAGTACTAGCAAAATAAAGACATCACACTAAGTGTAGAAACATCTCATATGCAAAAAAATGAAGTTCAAAGTTAATGCTTGTTTTCTGAAAAGCAAAAAGAAAAAAAAAAAAAAAAATTGCAGCACAAATATCATGTATTAGTAACTCTGCATACATTTACAGTGGGTGGACAAAGAGAACAAACTCTTCCAACCCTACTCATAGTACACCCTTCTCAACATATAGTTTACTAAAGTGAACAATGAACTTACATGTTAATGTATGCAATTCTCAATTTTTGATTGTGCATGTTAAGCTTATTCATCAAGCAAGATGAGTCTTCCTTCACACCATATTACATACTAACATCCTTAACCACAATACCTCCAGTCCTTATCGATCATAATAAACATCTGTATCTCTTCTTACACTTCTAACTAAATAAACTACATCCAGTTCTTATCAATCATAATAAACAACTGTATCTCTTCTTACATTTCTAACTAAATAAACTATCATATATCACCTAACCCAAAATATCATCTGCCATATATTCAACAAGGTCATATCATCTAAAAGGACTTTACTCTAAGTCTTTTTACTAATTTCTCTCATATCTGTACTCAACTCTAAGTATTCCCCTTATCCTAGTTATATTTATTATTTATCATACTAAATTGCTGTCTCCCACATTAACGAGGTAGCACAAGGAAACAGACGAGGAATGGCCCAACCCACCCACATACAAATATATATACACAAACACCCACACAGGCACATATACATACACATACATACACAGATATATAAATGATCCTATTAATAAATAATTACCTATTATCAGGAATATGCTGTGGATATGTTGCTACATAGGGGTCCGGGCGGTCATCTTTCCTGCCACCATGCTTGTTCCCCGGATATTCTGGAAGTTGGGGGCGTTTCGGGTCACGAAGGTAATTATTGAAGTAGTCCACCTGAAAGAAAGTGTGTACTCTTTAAAATAAAAATGATAACCCTGAAGTATTTTAGAAACTTAGCTTACTTTGGATCATATGGGGGAGGACATTGCTGTGTACTGATGTTAGTGACAGAAGGCAGCCAAGAACCAGGAGAGTCATGTTTGCACAGGAAGGGGCGAGTCTGTTCCTGGTGTGTGTACCTATCAGTACTGACCGGAAAGGGAATTTACATTCACAGGGTTCTGTCTCTTACACATTCTCTACTATTGTACAACTTATATTCATCTATATTGACTGCATTGTTGTGTACTGATGTTAGTGATAGGAGGCAGCCTGGAACCTGGAGAGTCATGTTTCCACAGGAAGGGGTGAGTCTGTACCTGGTGTGTGTACCTATTAGTACTGAATGGGACGGGGTTTTTACATTCACAGGGTTCCCGTCTCTTGCACATTCTCAACTACTGTACAACTCCTTATATTTATCTATGCTGACTGCATATACCAAGTCCTTATATTCACCCATCACTCTTACACCACGAAAGTACTTTTTTTCTTTACAACATTCTGGCTTAAGTTCATGCTTTGTTTTTTGGTTGTCCTATCTTTACATTTATTGACATGGTTGTTAGCATTCATGTAAGATGCATTTTGCATTTCTTTATCAAGAACAAGTTCCAAGAGTCTGGTCCTGTGGCAGTGTGTACAGGTATGCTCTTAATGTCTCTCCAAATCCTATGTTAAAGTGGTAAAATCTACTATGTGTAAAATAAGGGATTACTGTTCAGGATGAAGTCTGCTGGGTCATTTATTTCTAAGGCAGTTTTTTGCTCACTGAACATTCATATAATTTCATTTATAATTCTATTACTTAATCGTTGTTTCCTGCATCAGCGAGGTAGTGCCCTGAAACAGACAAAGAAAGGCCCATCCACTCACATATATATACATATGCACACCCATACATGCACAGATACACACATATACATATCAACACATACATACACACACACAGGCATTTACAGGGTTGTAAAGGAGGTGAATGCAAGAGTCCTGGAAAGAGGGGCAAGTATGAAGTCTGTTGGGGATGAGAGAGCTTGGGAAGTGAGTCAATTGTTGTTCGCTGATGATACAGCGCTGGTGGCTGATTCATGTGAGAAACTGCAGAAGCTGGTGACTGAGTTTGGTAAAGTGTGTGGAAGAAGAAAGTTGAGAGTAAATGTGAATAAGAGCAAGGTTATTAGGTACAGTAGGGGTGAGGGTCAAGTCAATTGGGAGGTGAGTTTGAATGGAGAAAAACTGGAGGAAGTGAAGTGTTTTAGATATCTGGGAGTGGATCTGTCAGCGGATGGAACCATGGAAGCGGAAGTGGATCATAGGGTGGGGGAGGGGGCGAAAATTTTGGGAGCCTTGAAAAATGTGTGGAAGTCGAGAACATTATCTCGGAAAGCAAAAATGGGTATGTTTGAGGGAATAGTGGTTCCAACAATGCTGTATGGTTGCGAGGCGTGGGCTATGGATAGAGATGTGCGCAGGAGGATGGATGTGCTGGAAATGAGATGTTTGAGGACAATGTGTGGTGTGAGGTGGTTTGATCGAGTAAGTAACGTAAGGGTAAGAGAGATGTGTGGAAATAAAAAGAGCGTGGTCGAGAGAGCAGAAGAGGGTGTTTTGAAATGGTTTGGGCACATGGAGAGAATGAGTGAGGAGAGATTGACCAAGAGGATATATGTGTCGGAGGTGGAGGGAACAAGGAGAAGAGGGAGACCAAATTGGAGGTGGAAAGATGGAGTGAAAAAGATTTTGTGTGATCGGGGCCTGAACATGCATGAGGGTGAAAGGAGGGCAAGAAATAGAGTGAATTGGAGTCATGTGGTATACAGGGGTTGACGTGCTGTCAGTGGATTGAAGCAAGGCATGTGAAGCGTCTGGGGTAAACCATGGAAAGCTGTGTAGGTATGTATATTTGCGTGTCTGGACGTGTGTATGTACATGTGTATGGGGGGGGGGGGGGGGTTGGGCCATTTCTTTCGTCTGTTTCCTTGCGCTACCTCGCAAACGCGGGAGACAGCGACAAAGTATAAAAAAAAAAAAAAAAAAAAAAAATATTCATGCTTGCCTTCATCCATTCCTGTTGCTACCCTGTCCCACAGGAAACATCATCACTATTTATTTACTTATTAATTATATTTGATCGCATCAGCAAGGTAGCACTAGGAAACAGATGAAGAAATGGTCCATCCACTCATATACACATATATATACATGTATATTTGCGTGTGCGGACGTGTATGTATATACACTGTGTATGGGGGTGGGTGGGGCCATTTCTTTCGTCTGTTTCCTTGCGCTACCTTGCAAACGCGGGAGACAGCGACAAAGCAAAATAAATAAATATAAATAAATATACATAAATGCCCATACACACACATATACATATCAACCTATACATACATATATACACATGTACATATTCATGCTTGCTTGCCTTCATCCATTCCTGGTGCTACCTTGTCCCACAGAAAACAGCATCACTACCCCTGCTTCAACGAGGTAGTGCTAGGAAAAGACATAAAAGGCCACATTCATTCACACTGTCTCCAGCTGTCATGTGTAATGCACTGAAACCACAACTCCCTATCCACATCCAGGCTCCACAGACCTCTCCATGGTTTACCCCAGATGTTTCACATGCCCTGGTTCAGTCCACTGACAGCACGTCGACCCCGGAATACTACATTGTTCCAATCCACTCTATTCCTTGCACATCTCTCACCCTCCTGTGTATTCAGGAACCAATCACTCAAAATCTTTTTCACTCCATTCTCCCACCTCTAATTTGATCTCCCGTTTTTCCTTGTTCCCTCTACCTCTGACACATACATCTTCTTTGTCACCTTTCCTCACTCATTCTCTCCATGTCCAAACCATTTCAACACACTCTCTTCTGCTCTCTGAACCACACACTTTTTATTCCCACATATCTCACTAATCTCATGGAAATTAAGTGTAAAGTACCCTCTTCTGTTTTATATGGGCTAATGGAGTTTGTGGTCCTCGAGTTCATTTGAGTGATGTATAAAATTTCATTTTTTTCTTAAATATATGTTTGTCATTTCTGGGTTTAGCTAGGTAGCGCAAGGAACATACATAGAAATGGTCTAGTTTGCTTATATCCAATCTCTTAGATATAAAGTACAATGCCCATATTAACAACCAAATCCTACAGACCTTTCTAAGCTTTCCTCTAACTACTTCATATGCCCAAGTCCAGCCCATGGATAGCATGCTGTCACCCGTATACAAAATCACTCTATCCCATCCTTCCATCTCCTCCATGGTTACCCCTTTTCTTTGTTCTTTCCACTTCTGACATGTACACCTTCTCAGTCATCCCCTCTTATCTCCAAAACATTTCAGAACAGCTACTTCTGCTCTCTCACAAATACTCTTCTCACCATCACGCTTGTCTTTAATCGTACGATTTCTTATTCTATCAACCCTCCTCACACCAAATACTGTCAACACAAATTTCATTTCCAACACATCCAGTCTTTTCCTTTTATCTACGGCTCATGCCTTGCATCCTTACAACACTTACAGGACTTTTATACCTTCAGACATACTCATCTTTCCTGTTATAAGCCTTTCTTTCCATACATTCCTCAATAAGCTAAGGACTTTTGCACCCTAGTAAATACCTGCTGAAGTCTTCAGGAGTATCCATGCTCATAGACCAGCTTAGGCACAGCCTGCTGGATTTGGTTGTCAACCAAGCTATTGTATGCCATAGCCCTTAGGCCTACATAGCCCCCATAGCCTGGTTGGAATAGTACACTTTGTAGGGATTTGTCCAGTGCATTCTTAAACTTCACTACTGTGAAATCCATCCTGTGTCTGATGGTAGCTGGCAAGGTAATGAATTCTTGAGCACCAGATGTTGTAGGATATTATCTCTTTTTGTGCATCTGTATCTATATCTCTGATGCCTATTCCCTCTGAAACTTCCATCAAAGGGGTGGGCACTGCAAAAGAGTCTCTGCTCACCTGACCTCACATGCCTCCCTTGTATACACCATTCCATGCATTCATCTACCATTTCTCTCTGTCCAACACTCTTTCATTCTAATTCCCATTGTCACAGGAGGACTTTCTATCATTTGCAACCCCTTTAATCATACCATCATACAATCTCCTTGTAAACTCCACAACTTGCATTCTTTCCACATGCCTACACCCCTCTAACTATTAGGTTTCACCCACTTTGCCACTCCACAATTCATTCCCTGCCATAACAAATCTCTCATACACCCCCTCATTACTTTCTTCATTCTATCTAGTCATATAAAAAAAATCCACTCAAACAACACATTTTTGAAGCCTTGATTCCTGACCTCTGTCACTCATTCTATGTCCATGTTTTGGTGGAATAGGTCAGGGTCAGGAGGACTATGTTGTTCCTTAATCCTTTCTTCACTTCCATACTCATACCTGTACCCTTCATTATCCTTTTAAGGGACCCAATGATTCTTCTACTCAGTACTGCTCTCTCTGTCCATATCACCAAACTTACTCAAGACAGCTCCTAAAAAAATAAAATTTTTCATCCCATTAAATCTTCCTCCACCACTATCTATAACACAATTCAGTACACTTCTTCCCTCACTCAATAGGACTCTTCGAAATCTATACTTAAACTCTGTTTCCTTTTAAACACCATTACTTTACCTGCATATACCTTCAATCACCTACACTCACATCATAAAGAACACAACTTTCCAAAACTCCTGTTCACTCTCAGCAAACAACACAGTATCATCAGCAAAACAGCCTTGTCAACTTGCCACCATACCTCACCACCACACCCCATCTCTGCATCCCCTTTGCCTAGTTTTGTTTTCAGCTCTCTTATACCTACATCCATAAATATGTCTTTTTGTGCATGTCGTATCTTTGAAATTCAGAGGTAATATTTTGAGGAAGTTTTCCATGCCTGTCATACTAGCAGGATGTAATTTCTCAATCTAAGTTGGTAATCGTAATTTCTTTCATTTTCCAGGCATACAAGACGATATAACTCTCCTGTCCGAGCTCCAAGGAGTGTAGCCACAGAGATTTCAGTCACTCCCAGTAATCTAGTCCCTTTACCAATTCAATGTGGTCTGTGAGAGATCTCTGCCTATGACTCATTTCAGGTCCCATGGTTCCAGTGACTGCCATATCTACTTCCAGGTATCTAAAACTCATACTCCAAATAACTTATCTCTTCATTGCTGAACTTAATAACCTTGCTTCAATTAACATTTACTCTAATAGCACCATTGTATTACAGCAATTGGGCTAAAATTGAGGGACAAGATTTGGACAAGATTCTAAGCGCATCAGGTTAAGTTGTATGGGAGAGTGGTGATCAAGAGCGTGGTGGTATGCACAGAGCTTCAGACTGGGGAGGAACAACATGGCTTCCCAAGCGGTAGAGGATGTATGGATGAGACATTTCCTTTGAAAAAAAAAAATGTTTATGGCATTTAGGGACCTGGAGAAAGCGTATCACAGGGCTGAAAGATGTTATGAATATATGGTGTGGGAGGATAGCTACTGGAGGCAGTGAAGAGAGAGTTTTTAGGTAGAGAGGAGGGTGAGCAGTTCCAGGTGAAGGTAGGTCAGAGACTGGGGTGTGTGATGTCTCCATGACAGTTTAATTTGTTTAAGGATGAGGTGGTGAGGGAGGTGAATAGGCCTGCAGCAAGTCAGTTATTGTTTGCTGATGACAATACTCTGGTGGCAGATACAAGTGAGAGACCAAAGCAAATCTGAGTGAGTGTGAAAGGACAAAGTTGAGAGTAAATGGCTCTTTCCTCTTCTTCCATCTCCTGTGTATTAAATTACATTTTCCATTCATGGTTTATGGTACATGTATGAAAACTCATTTGACAGTCTTTCTTCCCTTTGTTAGGTAAACTGAGGGTTTTTTAAAGGTCTGCAATTCTTTTTTCTTTTAACAATACTAATCTTTCTTGTTCTCCCCTAGACACTTTATGTTTTCTTCTTGGGAAAGTACACTGTAGAGATTATTGGTTACAGAGTTGAAGCTAATGTGAGCGATTCTGGCATGGCAACTGGATAAAAAACCGAACAACCACTTTATGTCACTTATGCTTTGCTGATGTCTGTTACCACTAGTGCTGTACAAGGTGGGGGTTGTGGTCGGTTGAAGCAACCTTGGATGCATTGTCAGACTGCACTCTTTCCAAAGTAAATTCTAAATAACTGATAACTGTTCCTTAATTTAATCAACATCAATATATTAACAAACAATCATATCTAAGAGGTAAAACTTAAAAATTGAGAAAACACGTGTCATCAAAATAAAAACTTTGTATATGATTCTTCACCAAACCCAAAAATTTCTGACTTACCTCTTTCTTCACCTCTTTGACCTTTTCAGCATGTTTAATGAGAATGTGTTTATGAACATATTCAGCCCCCTTGAATTTTTTCCCACAAAGTGGGCATTGCCATTTGTCTTTGGCAACTTCCTGGGTGTTAGACTGTACAAATTTTTCAACCTCCTCTTCTGCCTCCTTCAACCCTGGAAAAAGGATAACATATGTTTAAAGAAATAACTTGTATCATAAAGAGAGTAAACACACCAAAATTTAATATTCAACTTACAAACTGACTCTAATACAAATAAATCATTTATCAAGAATGGTCAACAAGGATTTTGAATCTAGTGAACAATCATGTTTTTTCAACTAATTTCAATTAAACAATCTAAAGATGCAACTCAAAATTGTTCATCGCATATATGTAGATTTAGTTTATGATGTCACTAAGACTGCTGCACAGCAGTTAAAACAGCAGTTAAAAGTTTTTCTGGAACTTATCATATGTACCTGAAATTCTATAGGGGTTTTCATGAAACATTCAGATGAGTGCAGCTGGAGTTTTAAGAGTGAAATGACCAGTAGCAAGGTACAAGTGACATGGATGGAATGTCTATTGGAATTTAAGTCACCGGACTAAATCTTTGTTTGCTAGGAGGTTGAAAAAATTGTCATTTCCTTTGACTCAAATAGCTATACACAATTCAGTCAAACAATGGTTTGTGAGAGGACCTGTGCCAGGGATTAGGATTTTCACTTAACGAACACTCCTCAAGAATGCACCTCGTATGTTATAACAGGCACCTACGTACAGCATTTTCTATGGTTCAAAAGCCTGTCTTTCCATACAAAATCCCCGATATAATCACAGCAGATAAGTGTTATCAGTATTGCAAGGGCTAAGAGATCCAGGAAACATATCAGCACTGCTTAAAAGACATGACTGAGCATCATGAGCTTGCAAGTAGTTGCTTGCACCTCATGCATTCCCCATTTCTGACCAGGAGGCTATTTAAGTGACCCTGGAACTACTTCTTTCCAACTCAGAACAGTCTTTGCTACTCCTTGAACACCTCTAGGCTTAAAGGAAAAAGGCAGGTTTCCATTACACTTATCATTAATGCTCACTGGATGAATTCATGGTGCAACAAAATTTGGCCTCTAATGAACCACCTTTAACCTTAAGAAAGTTTACATCATTTTCTTTATACTTGTTTGCACTTTTCTGTAGCAATTGGGCAGTGCCTCACTATCACAGGAAACTGCAAACATGTGGAGGTTCTTTTGCTGTAGCCAGCCTCTTTATGAGGCTACCTGGAGGGAATGGGTGATATGAAGATCTGAAGAGAATATGTAGATAGTGAGGTAATGCCAAGAAAAGATGAAGAACAGTGTCATTCATTCACATCCACTCTTAGCTATCATGTATAATTAGTGTCCTTCAGAGCTCTCATTATATAAGGAATCTTCATAATATTGTTTCATTCAATAACTTCTAATGTAAAATGTTCTATAATCGTCCTTACAAATCTAACTACATATCTTTTTAATGTGTAATGGAATCTGGCTTCTAATGAACCACCCTTACAACAATTAGTCTTTCAGAATGAAGGTTTACTGTATCATTTGTTTCACACTTGTTTGCAGTTTCCTGCGACAGTGAGGTAGTGCCAAGAGGAGATGAAGAATAGCTTCATTCAATCACGTCCAACCTTAGCTATCATGTATAATTAACATCCTTGAAAGCCTTTATCATAAAATGAATTTTCATCACTCTTTCATGCACTGACTTCCAACGTAAGATTAAGTCATCAAACCTTACAAATTCAAATACACATGATCTTTTCAAACTGTGCTTAACATAGAAAAAAAACATTTTCCTTGACTAAACAACTTACCTAGTTTCTTTGCCTCTTCATCACTGAGTTTGGTAAGAGGCTGAAGGAAAGACCCTATTTTATTCTCAAAGGCACGACAGTAATCCTGTACCTCTTGGGGTGTGACTTTGCTAGAAGGTGGTATGCCACGAGCATGCATTATACCACAACGGTTGGGCATTTCATCTTCATTAGGGTATTCAGAGTGATTATAATAATCTACGGAATGAACGATGCGAAGATATAGTAGCAATCTGTCAAGGACCTGAAAACAAATGACGTTTAATACTGAGTAACTGATTCAAACAGTGAGAAGTAAGATCAGTTTGTGAAATACAAAAGTTGGGGAGAAAGATAACAAAACATACCAAATAATAAAATGTAATGATGGTGAAAATAAAATCAAAAGCATCTTTTTCTAAAGAATATAATTTGCCTGTCCTATCAAAGATGCAATTTTTTCACGTAGTATACAGAAAGTTGGTAAATTTAAGCCCTTTCCCTCTATCAGCTGTCTCTTACTTCATTTGAACGCATTCTGTGCCCATTCCAATAACATTCCATAATGTTTTCATCATCCCATTCCTTTTCACATCTATTACTATTCCTTCAGCAATTTCTAATAACCATTCTCATGGTTTCTGTCTGTATTCTAATCTAACACGTTCCCTACAAAATTCTTCCCTCACTTTCTTCCTCTGTATCCATAATCCCTGTCATCTCTTCCATCACATCAGGCTTGGTTGGTAGTGAAAATATTATTCACAAGTTTTATTTTGAAAAGGTAATGATTTTACACTACTACTTTGACAGGTATGGGAATGTTCTCCTACACAGATTATCTTATGGACACATCTAACAGACAATGTGAAATAAATACACACTAGAAAGATCTAATTTTCTAGTAACTTATGCCTGCACAATGTAAATGCTACATTTGTTGCCTTATCAAGCACATACATCTTTATGCTGTGATTTATGGCAGTTTCACACTTAACATGTTCCCAGTTATAATCCCTTCTTCCCTTTCCCCTTGTTTTGTTAATGTTAGAAGGCAGCGCAGGCATGAGGTCTTGAAGTGCACGTGAGAGGTGTTGTGCTGCCACTTCTTTATGGTATTATAACTCCTTTTCCAGTAAGGTTTACTAAAGAAAAAACTAACATCAAGTATATGATCTCAATATACCGTGTTTGCTAGTTCATATAAAAAGCATATACTGAGGTGTGCTAGGTGGAAAGAATTCTCTACAGCATAGTAAAATAAACTGACTGACAAGCATCTCTGACACATTCATCTTTATATATAAAAATGGTAAACAAAATGCGGCCAGTACAATGACAAAAATTTAAATATCTTAGAAAAAATACATTTTGAGCAAAGACTTGATGCACATCTCCAGAGGACACACTGCTGCATACTGACCAGTATCTGTGAGGAAGCTAATGTACTTAATATCAAAATTTATACCGACTCAAGAATTCACTATCATATATTACCCTATGGAATGGGGTAACAACAGGAATGGATGGAGGCTAGCATGAATATGCACATGTGTATGTAAGTAATGTTTGCATATGTGTATGTATATGTGCATGTATGGGCATTTATGTATATATGTATGAGTATGAATGGATGGGCATTCTCCGTCTGTTTCCTGGTGCAACCTTGCTGACACAGGAAACAGCAATTATGTATAAATAAATAAATATATTACCCTGAGTGAAGCTATAAAACAATACCTTAGTGACACAAAACCTTGAAGAGGTACAGGGTAAAAGAAAGAGACATGCATAGTGAGTGTAATAATTCTGATTCTAATTGGGTGCAATGAAATGTGTTCTGTGTATAGGTGGAAATTTAAATAAAAACTTGAGACAAATGAATCTAGCATGAAAAATGATACAGAATCGAAGAGTACTGAAGAGAAAAAAATTGGGGATGAATACAAGAAATGGTGTATGCAAAGGAGGCATGTAAGAACAAGGATAAGTAAAGACTCATTTGCCATGGTCAACCTCATGATGGGAGGTCCTGGAGGGACCATGTGTCAAGAGATACAAACAAATAGATTGGAGTTGTTTCACCTCAGTAAACTGGACATTAACTGAGGCTGTGAATGAATGAAGGAAACCTGTATGTACTTGAATTAACCCACTTAGCAAAAATAGTTGTAGAAAATCATCAGGAAAATTGAAACACCACCTTTACTTACTGCAATCAAGCTAGGATCACGTTCTATTGCCTCCCCCTCAGCCTTCTCTTCAGAGTTGTTGTTGGCAGCATTATTTGCTCCAAGAAGCTCCTCCTCTTCCGCACTTGCTTCTTCTATCAAATAGTCTGTTATGTTGCGTAGCACTGGATTTGATGACGAAGTGAGACTGAGCAACTGCTTGGGGAAGCAGAACAATAACATCTGTTAGGTCATAAACATTGAAATTCTGATGCAAATGACTTCTATATTTCGAAATATATGATCACAAGCGACTGAGGATTGTTCACCATAAAGATGAAGGAAAAGCTTCAGCAGAGCACCCATAACCAAATGAACATGATAAGCTACCAAACAACTTGCTTGCTGAATTCATTCAATCAAGGGCTGCCATTACATCTCATTTACTTTAGCTCTCACTTGAACTAAGCAGTTACAGCAAATAAAACTTCTCAAATGAAACCATACATCACACTAGAACCTGACAAATTATGAAATAAATAACCTAAAAGACAAAGGAATACAAGACAAGTGTTAACAAAGTAGAATTTTAGGACCAACAAAAAATAATTGCATCTCAAGATGAATGGCAGCTCTATTCAGGATGAAACACTAAAAGAAGGGTTAATGATTATCACTTACACCTGAGTTTCAAGATTATGTTAGTTATAGACTGTTCAGTATATAAGTGTCCTATAATTCTAGTTTACACATCTGATACAAACACATGCTTAATAATAGAGAACCTCATTGTAAAGGGTAGATACAAATTCAACAAGGTGGTTTCAGTCCTATATCTAAACAATTCTAGAAGATTGTTAAATTATGCTCTAGCTTAAACACTGTTACATGTTAAGGTCTGTTCATAACATATATCTTTATTTCTTTTATTTGTCAATTTCCCGCATGAGCGAGGTAACACCATAAACAGACAAAGAAAGGCTTCATTTGCTCACAACTATAAAGGTAAATTCTCCCGTTAGTGATTAGACTAGCAGTATATCTACCTCCATCTACATTCTCCATGCACTTCCCCATTCAATTACAGATTCAATAAATAAATTACTACATACAGAAATATTCTCTACATTTTACAAAGTACAGTAAGAAGGAAATGGTTTTACAGAGTTTGATAATAACACAGTTTAACCAATTTGTGATATTACACTTAAAAATCTTCCGTCTTTATCACCACATACAGGATTTTCTTGAATATCAGTGCCATCTGTCCACAAGCCCCAGCGGGAGTCCAAATTCTGAATGATCTTGGCTGACAACTTGATGTCTGCACGAACAACAGAACGATGGGATGTGATACCATTCACAGTGCGAATACGACGGCTTAGATCTCGGTTCACAATAGCACCAAGTTCACAGTCCCGTAACTGCATGACAAAACAGATTTTGAGGATGTTAGATTTCTTTCTGTCACAACATATCTGGGTTCTGAAAATCAGATGACATCCAGTGCAATTCAACAGCCAAATTAATCAATGCTCCTCCTTCTGTTTATGAAAATACTCTAAATGAAAATTTAGACATAAAACTTTGCGCTACCTCGCAAACGCGGGAGACAGCGGGGGGGAAAAAAAAAAAAAAAAAAAAAAAACTAAGAATGCCCTAAAATACATGTAAAATCACCAAAATTTTTGAGATGGCCTTTACAACATTCACAATCACAAGGAGCTACACATCTAAAACTGGTAACCCTACATATGTTATATAAGTACATTCTACCCAGTCATGTACAGACCCAACGAAATGTATGCTCAAGTGCAATTCTTATAACTTCTTCTGCAGGGTACCACTGGACATGATGCATCACTAGCAGCCCAAAATATGGACTTACATTAAGTAATGGTAAAATCATCACTTGCACATGCAGCTAACCATGGGTCATCCTTACTTTAATCCATACATTCACCTATTATGTCAACATACATTACAAGAATGAATATTAGAGTCTGTGGGGCTTGGCTATTGATGGTAGGTTCTAGTTTTTTTCCATAATTACCCAATGAACAGTTTTTAAAATAAAGTCCTAGTTACCCAAAGATCTATTTCCAGAGTCTCATGTAGCCCAAGGCCACACTACCTGCAGTGGCAGAGAAAAGTAAACTCCACTACAATGAGGTATTCTCTGACGAGACTCTACTCCTAATGATATGGCTGGCCTCAATGACTTTTCACGTGGTGTAAAATCGAGCACTTGGAGCCCAGTACGAAAATATCATACTGCTTGCCACAATATGATACCGATACATGTAAACACCTCAACAAAAAGAAACCAAATTTATCAAACCTTGCTAAGAATACCTTATGCAAATCTATGCAGGGTTGGGTTTTGAAATGTCACACTAACCACGGGTTTAAAAGTGTCTGGCTGACTGTAGTGAAAACCTTCTTGAACCAAGCTACTCATGAATAACAAGTGTGCTGGGCTGACTACAAGTAGTCTATCAATAAAATCAGTACAGTCAGAGAAAGAGAGGGAAAGGGAGTTGGAAAAGGACGAAGGGAGGTAGAGGAAAATGGGAGGGAAGGAGGGGAAGGGGGAAGAGAGGTGTGATGAAGGAGGAGGTAGGGGAGAGAGAGTGTAGATTAATAGTGTTTTTTCACACCATTAACCTCCTTCCAAAACAGTGAACTTCATTTTTTTTAAAGAAAGGGGATAACTGAGTTACTGATTAGTAAGTTGGGACTTTAACAAGTATGGATCAATTTGAAGGCCAGAGGATTGATATAATGCCTGCAGTGTCTGTGACAAGGAATGGGGTACAACTGAGTTCTAATTGAGTGGTATATGTTTGCTGAGCATATTTAGTAAGTTGTACAAGATAATGGTGGTGGCTTGCACAGAGCATCTGACTGCAGATGTACAAGTTCATATTGGATAACTGAATCAAGTGTCTCAGTGAAAAATAGAGACAGAAAAACATATGAGGCATTTATGGATTTGGAGATAACATATGATAAGAGCTACTAGAGTTGCCTTCTGGAAAGTACTATGAACATATGGAGAGGTAGGAAAGCTGTTCAGAAGCTGAGGGATTTTTCTCAAGAGACAAGTGATTGAGAGTGTAGGTGGAGGAAGAATACAAGGAGTAATGGGAGAACTTCATTGCTTTAACATTCTGACCCCCAAGGTCTTGCTCACAAAGCTGACAACCAGTGACCCAGCCTAGCCTTAAATACAAGTGTACGTGGGTCACTTTGCGGGCTGCCTGAGAACTCTGCTCCCTGATTGGCTGTTGCGCCCCTTACTCTGCACCACGCTTACAACCAACAAGCATGCTGCTTTCACTATAGATACAAAACCTTCCCTATAGTTTATGTTAATTACATTGTTATATGCAGCTTCATATATCTGTAAATAATAAACCACTGGGAAGGTTTTCTGTGTGTGTAGCAAAAGCAGCATGATTGGTGTTTGTAAGCTAGTTGCCGAGTTAGGGGAGCAACAGCCAATCAGGAAGCAGAGTTCTCACGCAGCCCACAAGGTGACACACATACGCTTGTATTTAAGGCCAGGCTAAATCGCTGGTTGTCAGCTTTGTGAGGAAGACCTTGGGGGGGTCAGCAAGTTAAAGCAATAAAGTTCTCCCATTACTCCTCATATTCATCCTCCACCTACACTCTCATTTGTCTCCAAGATAATCAGACAAAGGCATGTATGAGAGTAGGTAAAGAGAAGGGTAAATGGTTCTAGGTGAAGCTATATCCACTCCCAGGCACCTTAAGGCCTGCACTTCCTCCTTGTTCTCTCAATTTAAATTTACATCCAAACCATCCCCCTCACGATTACCTTACTTTTGTTCACATTAACACTAACATCTTTTGTTCACATTAACACTAACATAATCATATTAACACTAACATAATCATAACTGTAAATAGATTACAACAAAATCTTTTACTCACTCTAATATTGTTTAGATTCCAGCATATGTCCTTGATATTGACATGTCTTTTGAAGGTAACCCAACCCCGCCTGAACCATCGACGTTCTGGCTGAGGATCTGCAATAGCAGCACGGAGAAATCCATTGTATCGACGACACATCTGTAAAGAAAACAACTACACTATAAACTCAATTCAGTAAAAAGAAGTACAGCAGCATCATATTACAGAACTATTGTGCATTCTCTTTGTTTGATTTTTGTGGGAGTCTGTAAAGCACATGACCTAATGGTTACTCACCACTTTTTATGAAAATGATATATCAAAGCATTTTTTTCAAGCTTCTTTGCCATTACCTACGGTCTGTCTATCTCTGATGCCTTTTCCAAATGGAACTCCCCCAAGGGAGGTTGCCATGGCAATAGTCTCCATAATTAGTAAACTCCAGTGCTACTTTTTAACCTTTAGTACCTCACCCTTAACAGGCCACTGGCAGAGGGCAACTTTAACAGTGTTTGCAGAGACTCCTACCTAATGCTCCTATGACTAGTATTACATAATGCCCCTACCTACTACCTCTATCCAATGCTCTTGCCTAATTGTTCCTACCTACTACTTCTATCTATTGCTCCTATCATTTTGTCAAAAGGCAGGGCTAGTGCATATATTGCACTATGTAAGTATACTATGTGTATGATTTTACCTGCACAGCGAGGTAGTGCCTTGAACTGATGAAGAATGGCCTCCTTAGCTCACATCCACTCTCTATCCTTCAAGTATAATAAAACAACCAGAGCCACCTATCCACAGCCAAGCACCAAAAACCTTTCTATGGATTCCCCTAAGAGGATCTGTGTGTGTCTGATGTAGAAGGGGGAGAGGGAGGAGACTAAGGAGATAAAGGATGGCTGGAGTGATGAAGGGCTTAGGATACTGGGGCCAGAACCTTCAGGAGGGTGAGAGGCATTCACGTCACAAAGAATTTGACGGATGTGATATATCAGTGCATTATCAATATAAAGTGGTTAAGGCAAACCATGAAACAGCTTGTGGGGATTGGTTGTGGATGGCAGGCTCCAATTCCAAAGCATTATGCATGATACCTACAGGGTGACTGTGTGCAAATAAAGACAGTGTTTGTCCTTGATGCTACTCTGTCAAGTTAAGAAATGAGAGTACATGCAAAAAACACCCTGGAGGAAGGTAAGTTAATGCACATAAATAAAAAAAAACATAGCAAAACTCTGCCTTTGGAAATTTGAAATCATTACGGAGGTCCATTTGTGCTAGTTATGAAATAAATGAGATCCATCGATGACAGTTCTGAAATCAATCAGTCTACAAGGAAAATAGCCATGGGAAAGGATACTCATTGAAAAACTGATACTGATGTAAAAAATAAAACAACACAAAACTGTTGAAACTAATACAATCTAATCTTTAACTAGGAGGAACTCGCCTGATTAATGATAAATGACATTCAGCATACTGAGATGACCTATAATGTCACTATGACATGAGGCTCCACCATAATCTGCGGCACACCGCAGAACTTGTGTTGTTTACCTTAATGATGATGAACAGAAACTCATGCCTCTTAGGAAAAGCTAGGAGAACTGAGCTGTAAGACATATTATAAATGAGTGTCTTCCTTTGACAGGAGGAAAGTTATGGACCCATAAAATTGGATGTAACTTCTGGACAGAAATACAGAGCTTTCTTAAATGTGGATGGCTAACAATACCAAGTGCTATGGGAAGGATGAAAGGCAGCACCTGTAACATAATGCAATCATTGAAAAAGCAGACTGAGTGGGGCCAATAACGCGACAGAATGACTTCTTACTATAATACTGCAGTATGTATCATTTGATTTGACAATAATGTAATAACCCTTTTGAAACCAAGTCATAAAATCCCTCCAACACTAATTGCCAATATTCACCATGCAATAATGAAGCTAAAGAGCAGAAATATTATAACACAGATGCCTTCTGAAAATGAATTTTTCATGATTTTTCAAGTTTTATGAATCCAAGGATTCTCTCCCTTCCTCATGAAATGCCATGTGGATCCCTGTCAAACTTAAGCATGACCAAGTTTGAAAACCCCTGCTTTGGAAGAATCTTTTCAACCTGCCTCTTCCCACTTCCAACCTTGCCCACAAAATGTTGCCACAGCATATGATCAAGAATCATCCCTCTCATACCCTCATCCAAGGTAATAATAATAAGAAAATGAACATTTAAGAAATGAAAAAAAATCTCTGCGGTACATGATGGATGAAGTACTATTCACTGGTCTCAAAGATACGCTTAAAACACATTAAGTACAAAACAAAAATTCGTATATATGTGCTTCATAATCCAGTATCACTTAGCATGGACCCTGGGAGAGCATCGAGCTGATCTAAACGGTGTAATGGGAAGACACTTGCTGTAAGCACAGGTGTTCAGCTAGGTTAGGTTTGATAAATAACACCTATCTACTTACAGGTCAGATATTGGAAACAATCAACTAGAAGTGAGAACACAACTGACTAAAAGTCTAATTAACTGCAGAGTAATATTGGGTGTTTTTCAGCAAATAGCACTTTTTGATCTTACTATCTTTAAACATACCATAAAACATGAGTTTTGCCCTTAGCAGTAAAATGGTAATATAAGCTTGTAGTGAAAGCATATTGAAGACTATAAAGAATTGAGATCCCTAACTCACATTAACATATTCTGGAGATTATAAGACAATTCTGAGACATTGATTAAATGAAGATTACTCCTAAGGACGAAAGAATAATTATGGTTAAGGCAAGTATAACAAAGTACCTCAAGTTTGATCCGACTATAAATAAACATGAAACAGCATATGTACAAAAATTATTCATGAAAGATTTCCATGAAGGATGCACATTCATGGTCATAACATTTATCAACTTACAGCTTCCACTTCCTGTTTTGTGATAGTTGGTGCAAGATTGCGTAGGAAAATTGATGCAGTCTTATGAAGAGCTCTTGGCCGAGGCTCTTCCTCCTCGTCTTTGCCTTCCTCCTCTTCACCTTTCTCCTTTTCTTTGGTTTCTTTATCACTGGTCTTGGACTCACTTTCTGGCAGAGCATTTTACAAATTACATCCCATTTGTTAACAGAAAAAAAAAAAAAAAAAAAAAAAAAAAAAAAAAAATTATGAGAAAACAAAAAAGGTCTCAGGAACATTAAAATTTTAAAGGATTATACATTTATCTCCTACTTTGTTCTATTCTACCTATTCTGTTCATTTTCTTGCAATGTGCTTTAACTTTCATTGGCAATGTATAAATGAAGTCTCTTCTTCATAAATTTCACAGCAAACCATCTTCTCAATTATCAGGTACCACTGACAACTAATCAATACACTAATAATTATCTTATAACACTGTAAATTCGTTCAACTGTATATATGGGTATCTACAGTCTGCATTTCTCATACAAGATTATGAAAATACACACAGGATTTTTCCTATTAAAGTTAATACTTCAATTTTCTTTTCAACACATTAAAAAACCTTCATGTAGTAGTGGGGGAGAGAGAGGGAGGGAGGGAAAGACACCTTTAGAACTTTTGACTACAAAACTCATATCCTGTGCTGTTTAGTGTTAAAAAATTCTAGTCAACTCAGTATCTGGAAACTTATGGCCCCTTTTAATCAAAATATATATTATAGCATACTACCATGGATTTCATGTAATTCTGTTTGAAAACAAAAAGCTATAACAATGTTATTCACATATGAATATGGTTAGTTACCAGAAGTATTCAAGGCTATAACTTTCTTTTATTTATGGATCTGGAGAAAACATATGATAAGGTTCATAGATATCCCTTGTTGAAGGTCTTAAGAGAAAATACAGTATGAGAGGAAAGTTATTGGAAGCTGAGAAAAGTTTTTGTTAAGGACGTAATGCATGTGCACAGGTGGGAAAAGAGGAGAGTGGATCCAAGTCAAGGAAAGTCTGCAGCAGAGGTGTGTTATGTCACCATGACTATTTAATTTTCTTATGGATGGGGCAGTGAGGAAAGTAAATGAGAGAGTCTTGGATAGAGGGGTGAGCAAGCAGTCTGTTGAGGATAAGAAGGCCTAGGGAGTGTCAGTTGTTTGCTAATGACACAGCACCATTAGCAGTTTTGAGGGAGAAACTATTAGAGAAGGTGAGGGAGTAAGGGAGTGTGTTAAAGGATGAAGGTGAAAGTAAATGTGAATAAGAGCAAGGTTATTAGGTTTAGCAGGGTTGAGGGACAAGTTAATTAGGTTGTGAGTGTGACTGGAGAAAAACTAGAGGTAGAAGCGACGAGGTAAAAAAAAAAAAAAAAAAAAAAAAAAAAAAAAAAAAAAAGTGTCTTGGAATCCTGGGAGTGGACATGGCAGAGAATGGAACCATGGAACTGAAAGTCACTGGAAAAGGTCCTAGGAGCAGTGAAGAATGTGTGGAGAGAGAGAGAGAGAGAGAGAGATCATTATCTGAAAGGGCAAAAATGGTTATGTTTGAAGGTATAGTAGCCCCAACAATTCTGCATGTATGCGAGGCATGGGCTATAGATGACTTTATGCACAGGAAGGTGGAAGTGTTGGAAATGAAATGTTTGAGGACAATATTTGATGTGAAGTGGTTTGATCAATTAAGTAATGAAAGGGTAAGAGAAAGGTGTGGTGATGAAAAGACTGTAGTTGAGAGAACTGAGGTGGATGTGCTAAAATGTTGGACATGTGCAGAGAAAGAGTGAGGAAAATTAAACAAAAAAAGTTACACATAAGAAGTGGAAGGAACAAAGATAAGGGTTAGACCAAATGGAGATGGAAAGATGGAGTGAGAGAGATTTTGGGTGACTGGGGCCTCAATATGCAGGAGGGTGAAAGATGTGTACGTGATAGTGAACTGGAACAATGTGATGCTGTCAATGGTATGAAGTGTCCAGGGGGAACCATGGAAAGGACTATGGGGCCTAGTTGAGGGAACCATAGTTTCGGTACATTGCATATGATAGATATAGAGCAGATGTGAGCAAATGTGGCCTTTCTTTGTCTACTCCTAGAGCTACCTCACTAGCACAGGATATGGAGGAAAAAAAAAAAAAAAAAATCCTGTATGTAATAACTTTTCTTTTGTACTTCTCTGACATCTCCTGCTTTAGCATGGTAGTACTAAGAATAGAGAACGATGTGGGTTCATTTTCTCACATCCTTTCTATAGCTACCCTGTGTAATACACCAAAAAACACAGCCCGCTATCTACAATCAGACCCAAAACCCTACCCATAGTTTCCCAACTGCCTCATAGGCCCTTGCTCAGTTTCCTGACATCACGTCAGTCCCTGTACACCTCAATGCTCCAAATCACTCCATCTCACAGGCACCTTACACACTCCAGCTTGTTCATGCCCCAAACACTCAAAAATCTTTTTCATTTATTCTTCCATCTCTGATTTTGTCTATCCCTTCTTGTCCCTTTCACTTTGCCACAAATAACTTGTCACCCTCTCCTCACCCAATCTCTACATAAGTCCAAACGATTTCAATTCACCCTCTACAAGTCTCTCAGCCATACTCTTTTCCAAATCACTCTATCCTGTGCACACACCCTCCTGCCTGTTCAAACTCCAAACATTCAAAACCTTTTCCACTCATTTCTTCCATCTCCAATTTGGTTTAACCCTTCTTGACCCCTTCACTTTTGCCACAAATATCCTTTGTAACCCTCTCCTCACCTAATCTATCGATATGTCCAAAACATTCCAGTTAGCTGTCCTCAGCTTTCTCAACCATGATATACATTATGACCTAGAACTCGGTCTCATATCTAAGATCTCCAAATTTGTTGAAGACACCAAACTAGGAGGGGGAGCTGTAAACAGGCAGAGTGGTCAGACAGATGGCAAATGAAGTTTAATAGAGACAAGTGTAAAGTTATACACATTGGAAACAAGAATATACATTAGGACTACAAACTATTCAAAAACTCTCTAACTAAAGTAAATGAAGAGGAGGTTCTTGGAGATGTCATTAGCAACAATCTGAAGTATACTAAAGAGTGTCAAGCAGCAAGTAAAAAAGGCAACCAAATATTAGGTTTCATAACCATGAACGTATATTGCAAAACACCAGAAACAATTCTCACACTTTATAATTCTCTAGTAAGATCACACATTGAATATGCCATCCAGTTTTGGCCCCAAACTATAAAAAAGACAAGGAAAAATTAGAGCAAGTACAAAGATGCATGACAAAATTAATCCCATCTCTTAGAAATCTGGCATACAAAGAAAAATTAAACTGACTGGATGTCTTCTACCTTAGAAAACGTAGACTTTGCGGTGACTTAATCCAAATGTTCAAATTTCTAACGAGTTCGATAAAATAAATCACAAACATCTTTTCTAAATACAAGAAAATACAGTTACCAGGACAAATGAAATAAAACTCAAAGCTAAGAGATGTTGTATGGATGCAGGTAAAAGCTCATTTTCCTATAGGTGCGTTGAGCACTGGAATAAGTTACTGTCAGACGTAGTAAATGTTTAGACTATAAATACCTTCAAAAGTAGTTTAGAAAAGTATCTTACAAATTCAGATATATGTACTCTGAGAAATAAACAGAGGTAATGGAGACACTAAAAGGCTGATGTGCAGCAGTGGGGAGTTGGTGACAACTTAAAATCCTGCTGAGTGGAATTACATTTTCCTTACTAAACTCCCCCCCCCTTTTTTTTTTAACCAGACAACCCAGTTGTGGGAAAATCTGGCCTCCTGTTGTCTGTCTTTCTAAAGAAAACTCATGTAAACCACACTCTTCTCATTAGCACACCTCTTCCTTACCCAAACATTTCTTACATGATCAACCCACTACACATCACATATCGAACTCAAACTTTTCAATTCCGATATAATCTCCCTCTTCCATATATTCCCATCTAAAGTCAACACCTCATACCCATACAACATTGTAAAAACTACTATACCTTCATACATGCCCATCTTTACCCTCATAGACAGTGACCTCTCTTTCCTTCACCCTCTCACACACCTTTGACTCAGCACAGCTCCCATGTTCTCATTCACTGCCATGTCCACTCCTATGTATCTAAACACTTTACTTCCTCTAAATTTTTTCCATTCCAACTCACACCCCAGGTAACTTTTAATGTCTTCTTTTACATACATGCTCTCCATTTCCAGACTTTGCAAGGAAGAGCAAAGAGCGGACAAAAAATAGCATCATTTGTTCACATCCACTCTGTCCCTGTCATGTATAATGCACCAAAACCATTGCTACATATCCACAACCAGGCCCTTCAAACTTTTCTGTGGTTTACTCTGACCACTTTACAAGCCCTGGTTCAGCCCATTGACAGTACATCACAACTTGTACACCAAAACATTTGAATTCACTCTAATCCATGCATACCTCACCTTCCTCTGCATGTTCCTGCACTGAAATTTCAGAGCATTTTTAACTCCATCCTTCCAATGCCTTCATGGTTTCACCTTTTTCCTTGTTCCCTCAACTTCAGAGCATATATTCTCTTAGTCATCCTTTCTCCACTCATCCTCTCCATTTAAGCACATCCTCTTCAGCTCTCTCATACATAATCCTCATTCTACCACACCTCTCATTTCTTATTTGATCAACCCTCTTCACACCAAAAATTGTCACTGAAGACTTCATTTCAAACACCCCCTTTACATTCAAGTCTTAAGCCCAAGCTATGCATCCATACAGCACCAAAATGACAAATGTACAACAAACATACCCATCTCTGCCCTTCTAATGCGTGTATGAATTAAGATAAGAATGTGAAACCTGGTTCAAAAGAAAAAGAAAACGTTTTTCTTTTAAAGTCTTGCTTTCCCATCGGGCTGTTAAAACACCCCCTTCACTCCCTACCATCAGGCTATCAAAACACCCTATTCACTTCGTAATTAGCAAAGGACCAGGTCGCAATGTTATCATGTAACTCTAAATAATTTTTTGTTATATTTGAAAGCCATTAATTCATTTCACAATGGATTTCTTTTCTGACAGTGTGTACAAGCTACATATGTTTTAAGATTTCTGTATGATAGAGTGGCAGATATAGGGTGTTTTGGTCGAGGTGGTGTGCAAAGTGAGAGGGTTGGGGAAAATGATTTGGTAAACAGAGAAGAGGTAGTAAAAGCTCTGCGGAAGATGAAAGCCAGCAAGGCAGCAGGTTTGGATGGTATTGCAGTGGAATTTATTAAAAAAAGGGATGACTGTATTCTTGACTGGTTGGTAAGGTTATTTAATGTATGTGAGGTGAATGCAAGAGTCCTGGAAAGAGGGGCAAGTATGAAGTCAGTTGGGGATGAGAGAGCTTGGGAAGTGAGTCAATTGTTGTTCGCTGATGATACAGCGCTGGTGGCTGATTCATGTGAGAAACTGCAGAAGCTGGTGACTGAGTTTGGTAAAGTGTGTGGAAGAAGAAAGTTGAGAGTAAATGTGAATAAGAGCAAGGTTATTAGGTACAGTAGGGGTGAGGGTCAAGTCAATTGGGAGGTGAGTTTGAATGGAGAAAAACTGGAGGAAGTGAAGTGTTTTAGATATCTGGGAGTGGATCTGTCAGCGGATGGAACCATGGAAGCGGAAGTGGATCATAGGGTGGGGGAGGGGGCGAAAATTTTGGGAGCCTTGAAAAATGTGTGGAAGTCGAGAACATTATCTCGGAAAGCAAAAATGGGTATGTTTGAGGGAATAGTGGTTCCAACAATGCTGTATGGTTGCGAGGCGTGGGCTATGGATAGAGATGTGCGCAGGAGGATGGATGTGCTGGAAATGAGATGTTTGAGGACAATGTGTGGTGTGAGGTGGTTTGATCGAGTAAGTAACGTAAGGGTAAGAGAGATGTGTGGAAATAAAAAGAGCGTGGTCGAGAGAGCAGAAGAGGGTGTTTTGAAATGGTTTGGGCACATGGAGAGAATGAGTGAGGAGAGATTGACCAAGAGGATATATGTGTCGGAGGTGGAGGGAACGAGGAGAAGAGGGAGACCAAATTGGAGGTGGAAAGATGGAGTGAAAAAGATTTTGTGTGATCGGGGCCTGAACATGCAGGAGGGTGAAAGGAGGGCAAGAAATAGAGTGAATTGGAGTCATGTGGTATACAGGGGTTGACGTGCTGTCAGTGGATTGAAGCAAGGCATGTGAAGCGTCTGGGGTAAACCATGGAAAGCTGTGTAGGTATGTATATTTGCGTGTCTGGACGTGTGTATGTACATGTGTATGGGGGGGGGGGGTTGGGCCATTTCTTTCGTCTGTTTCCTTGCGCTACCTCGCAAACGCGGGAGACAGCGACAAAGTATAAAAAAAAAAAAAAAAAAAAAATGACTCATGGTGAGGTGCCTGAGGATTGGCGGAATGCGTGCATAGTGCCATTGTACAAAGGCAAAGGGGATAAGAGCGAGTGCTCAAATTACAGAGGTATAAGTTTGTTGAGTATTCCTGGTAAATTATATGGGAGGGTATTGATTGAGAGGGTGAAGGCATGTACAGAGCATCAGATTGGGGAAGAGCAGTGTGGTTTCAGAAGTGGTAGGGGATGTGTGGATCAGGTGTTTGCTTTGAAGAATGAATGTGAGAAATACTTAGAAAAGCAAATGGATTTGTATGTAGCATTTATAGATCTGGAGAAGGCATATGATAAGAGTTGATAGAGATGCTCTGTGGAAGGTATTAAGAATATATGGTGTGGGAGGCAAGTTGTTAGAAGCAGTGAAAAGTTTTTATCGAGGATGTAAGGCATGTGTACGTGTAGGATGAGGGGAAAGTGATTGGTTCTCAGTGAATGTAGGTTTGCGGCAGGGGTGTGTGATGTCTCCATGGTTGTTTAATTTGTTTATGGATGGGGTTGTTAGGGAGGTGAATGCAAGAGTTTTGGAAAGAGGGGCAAGTATGAAGTCTGTTGTGGATGAGAGAGCTTGGGAAGTGAGTCAGTTGTTCGCTGATGATACAGCACTGGTGGCTGATTCATGTGAGAAACTGCAGAAGCTGGCGACTGAGTTTGGTAAAGTGTGTGAAAGAAGAAAGTTAAGAGTAAATGTGAATAAGAGCAAGGTTATTAGGTACAGTAGGGTTGAGGATCAAGTCAATTGGGAGGTAAATTTGAATGGAGAAAAACTGGAGGAATTAAAGTGTTTTAGATATCTGGGAGTGGATCTGGCAGCGGATGGAACCATGGAAGCGGAAGTGAATCATAGGGTGGGGGAGGGGGCGAAAATCCTGGGAGCTTTGAAGAATGAGTGGAAGTCGAGAACATTATCACGGAAAGCAAAAATGGGTATGTTTGAAGGAATAGTAGTTCCAACAATGTTGTATGGTTGCGAGGCGTGGGCTATGGATAGAGTTGTGCGCAGGAGGGTGGATGTGCTGGAAATGAGATGTTTGAGGACAATGTGTGGTGTGAGGTGGTTTGATCGAGTAAGTAATGTAAGGGTAAGAGAGATGTGTAGAAATAAAAAGAGCGTGGTTGAGAGAGCAGAAGAGGGTGTTTTGAAATGGTTTGGGCACATGGAGAGAATGAGTGAGGAAAGACTGACCAAGAGGATATATGTGTCAGAGGTGGAGGGAACGAGAAGAAGTGGGAGACCAAATTGGAGGTGGAAAGATGGAGTGAAAAAGATTTTGTGTGATCGGGGCCTGAACATGCAGGAGGGTGAAAGGAGGGCAAGGAATAGAGTGAATTGGATCGATGTGGTATACCGGGGTTGACGTGCTGTCAGTGGATTGAATCAGGGCATGTGAAGCGTCTGGGGTGAACCATGGAAAGTTGTGTGGGGCCTGGATGTGGAAAGGGAGCTGTGGTTTCGGGCATTATTGCATGACAGCTAGAGACTGCGTGTGAACGAGAGGGGCCTTTGTTGTCTTTTCCTAGTGCTACCTCGCACACATGAGGGGGGAGGGGGATGGTATTCCATGTGTGGCGAGGTGGCGATGGGAATGAATAAAGGCAGACAGTGTGAATTGTGTGCATGGGTATATATGTATGTGTCTGTGTGTGTATA
The DNA here is from genome assembly GCF_036320965.1 of Panulirus ornatus. NCBI lineage: Eukaryota > Metazoa > Arthropoda > Malacostraca > Decapoda > Palinuridae > Panulirus > Panulirus ornatus. The sequence continues at coordinate 41,119,529 of NC_092230.1, forward strand.
TATATGTGTACACTGAGATGTATAGGTATGTATATTTGCGTGTGTGGACGTGTATGTATGTACATTGTGTATGGGGGTGGGTTGGGCCATTTCTTTCGTCTGTTTCCTTGCGCTACCTCGCAAACGCGGGAGACAGCGACAAAGCAAAATAAATAAATAAATATTTCAAGAATTTAATTAGACTAAATTTAATTACACTTTAAGGGCAATATCTGGTGTGTTATTGGGGTCATCAGTCCCTAACCCTGCACTTACATTGAAAACCACCAAACTGAGTTTCCTTATGACTGAGATTTGCACAATATCTGAATCTCTCTAGCAAAAAGTATTGCAAAAATATGCCTAATTTAGAATTCAAGAACCCCAACCATAATCAATACAATTTTTGTTGTATCCAAGTATTACAAATGTATGAAACAGTATTAATATGATATCAAAACAGAGACTTGCTATTTACCTTCACCATCCTCCCTCTCTTCTTTCTCCCCATTCTCTTCACCAGGGGGCTCAATACCATTCTCTTTCTTCTCCTCTTCTTTTTTCTCCTCCTCCTCTTCTCTTATTTTCAAACCATCTACACTTCCCTCATTCTCCATGCCAGGTGGAGGTGGTTCCTTTAAATCATCATCCATTGGTTCATCCTCCGATTCACTTGAAGAACTAGAAGAAGAACTTCCCGAGTGTTTTCGCTTTCGAGTTTCTGCTGGGGTAAACAATGAGCATGTATACAATCAAGAGGAACATTATGAACTCAGCTAAGCACTGAGTAGAGTCACAATGAAGAGTAAAGTATATTATGTTGCACACTAATGGAAAACTGACCTTTTTCCCCATCTGTTCCCTTTTGTCTGAGGTATTCTTTGGCCTTCTTCTGTAGTTCCATTTGCTCCTCAGACATATCCATCTTAAGTGGTTCATCTGGATTCTTTTCTTCTGATTTTTCTTTGTCTTCACCATCATCAGAACTGCAAAAATAATTCTTTTTAATTCTCCTGGCCACTTCACATGCCCTAGTTCAGGCTAATGACAACACATTAACCCCTGCAAACCTTACTGTTCCAATCACTCTATCCTATGCACACCTTTCATCCTCATGCATGTTCAGGCCCCAATCACTCAAAATATTTTGCACTAACACATTCAATCTCCAATCTTGTCTACCCCTTCTCCTTGTTCCCTTGTCTTCCTTTCTTCAATACATGATCAGTGCTTTCCATTGTTAGCAAAGCAGCGCCTGGTATCTGAAGCACTTCACTTCTCCCAAATTTCCTCCATTCAAACTCACACCCCAACTAACTTGTTCCTCTACCCAAATAAATCTAACTCTCAACTTCCCCATTTCAGACACTTTCGCTGTAACATCAGCAAACAACAGACTAATTTCCCTCTCCTTCATCTACAATGGACTGCATATTCATCCCTCTCTCCAAGACCCTTGCTACACTTCCCTCATCATCTCATCCATAAACAAAACAAACAGCTATGGTGACAGCACACACCATTCCCGCAGACCAACCTTCACCTGAAACCACTCACTCTCCTCTCTTCTTGGTCATACATATCCCATGCACTCTTAATGAAAACTTTTCACTGCTTCTAGTAGCTTTCCACCCACAACATATATTTGAATCCTTCCACAAGCTATCTTTATCAACCCCAACATATGCTTTCTCCAGATGCATAACTGCCACATAGTAATACTTACTTCTCTAAGTATTTCTCAAACACATTTTTCAAAGCAAAGACCTGGTCCACACTTCCTCAACTTCTCCTGAAATGACATTGTTCCTCCACAGCCTGATGCTCTGTAAATGCCCTCTCTCTCTCAATCACCACTCTCCCATTCAACTTTCCAGGTACACTCAACAATCTTATACCTATGTAGTTTGAACACTCACCTTGCCTTGCCTTTATAAAAAGGCACTATACCAGCATTCCACCAACCCTTAGGCACCTTGCCATGATCCTTTCAAATAATGAAAATCTTTACAAACCAAACAACAACACAGTAACTCCCGTCCTTAAATAATTAAACTGCAATACCATCAACTCCAACTGCCTTGTCACATTTTAACTTATGCAAGGCTTTCACCATCTCTCCATTCTTAACCTAAACCATTTTCCACAACTATGCACATCCTCCCAACCCAAAACCCCTATATCTGTCACTCTTATCTATCATCAAACAAATTCAACAATCCATCAAAATACTCACTCCATCTCCCCTCATCTCATCACCACTTATGAATACTTCCTGATTAGCTCCTTTTACTTATATTCCCATTTGTTCTCTTGTTCTTCTAACACTATCAACCTCCTTCCAAAACATCTATTGTCTCTACAGTTTACTGATCATTTATCATCTTGCTCTCATTTATCCTCTTTTCAACCCCTGCACCTTCCTCTGGATGGCTGCAACACTGACAGATGTACTATTCATATCACTTAATGACCTAAATAATGACAATGTAAAGTTCAGTCAGTTAAACTTACTCTTCACCCAATATGAAGGGCTTCTTTTCCTCTTCATTAATCTGTGGTTTTACATCCTCCTCTGGCACCTGATCCAACACCTGTAGGTCTAGGTCAGTGCCCCCTTCCAGCTTGATGACTACGGAATCAAGTAATTTCAGAAGCTGATCCGACTGGTCTGCATCTACACTGATGTTCTCCATGCGGTTAGCCTCGTAGAGTTCTGTAAATACAGACACTCTCCGCTGGGAAGCAAAGAAAATAACAAGTTAGAGGACACTATCCATGCAATAAAATGTTAAATATAAAATCTAGCAGACAATCAATGAACTGTCTTATATCTAAGTTTAATTCAAGTTACCATTTACATATATATGGTTGTTTCATCAAGACCCTTCCATTATTCCATGCCTATTAACATAATTCTGATCTTAGCTACTTTAACAGAATACTATCTACATACCAAAACTGCAAATATCCACTGCACTATGATTACACTTTTTCCTCTAAAAAATAATTCAGCATCTTACCTTTAGATTGGCTAACTGCTCCTCTCTGCGTTTGACACATTCCTCTGGATGGTACTTGGCCTTGAACCTAAAGTAAAGTATTATAATGCATTAGAAACTGGTGAGCAAAAATAAATGACCAACTCCTCACTTACTCCTTATGACATGTGGCCGAAAGAGCTTTTTCCTTCACTTCTCAATACAAAAACTTACATACTCATCAGCTTAGTACTTATTAGGGTCATCCATTGTACATCCAGCACATTATGAACTAAACTTATTTGAATTTACTGTATTTATTTGTGATTAGGCACTCCTAACAACCGGGTGTGTAAGTGATGCTGCATGTCGTCGTTTCTGGATCCCTTGCGATTTACTTTGTCTCAGTGTTGGTGACAATGGAAGATATATGAAATATGTTACCATTAGGCACAGTAAACCTCACCTGCCTTGGCTGAACATTGCAACATGTTTGTTTCACACATGGGCTCGATAAGAAGATAGCGAAGCGAACGATAGGTCATTGTGCGACCCCCTAACTAACATACACGTTCAGATCGCATCATTAACACTGCATTGCGCGCAGCGACCCTAAACTAACCGCGGAAACGAGCCCCATGTGCGTTTCGTCAGTTCACCACAACAAATTCAAGTTGGCTTGAGGTCTGCAGCAGCTGGTAGAAGCTGGAAAAACAACTGTTAGGGGGCAAATGTTAGATTACGTAGGGAAATGCCTACAGCAGACATCCCATCTTAATATCTAGATTTCATCAATTAATCATCATAGGAAAATGCTATTGAGAGCTTCTTCCAGAGCAAAGTATTTTAAACTATAATTTGAAAAATATAACCTGGCCAATAGTAAAGATCAACCTACTTCAACTACCTATTCTTGAATGGAATTCACGTCTAACAAGAGGATTTGATTCCCTTTTCGGGTGTTAGACATGATTCTGAATAATTCCAATATTAATTCCTTGAAGCACTATCAAAGCAAACCTAAGTTCCAATACCCTTTATTCCATGTGTAACTTAAGATGAAAGTCTAAAGCAACATAAGTAAATAAGATAAAAGGAGCAAAGGTGATGCCAACTGAAAATACAGTTAGGGAACCCTCCATCTAAATTTTGAGCTTTTGGGAAAAATCTCCAATTTCTGCAGCAGACTATTTGGTTTCTTCACCAGAACATAATTACAAAAGACAAAATTCTTATTATTCTAAATATACTTTGACTGTCAAGCACGACCAAAGGTCGAGAGCTGGGGATGAAAACTACACAAAATATTGTGAAGGCATTGATAAAGATGATTATATATTTCCCCAACTGTAATACACTTTCTCTCCACTATGCACAGGCCAAGAAAGCACAGTCTGACTTACACAGGTTTTATCTTATGTCATCAGATTCAGTAATCATAGGGCAGGTTTCATTCATGTGTGCTACCCTAACGCAGCCCAAGAACAGCACTAGCGAGACACCTCTCTACCCTTACAGCTACTTCTGATCCTCTAACCCTTAGTTATACTCTTCCTTTAACTTCCCCTATTTTCTTTAATACATAATTGTCATTTCCCATATCAGTGAGGTAGTGCCAGGAACAGAAGAAAGCCACATCTGCTCATGTCCATTCTCTAGCTGTCATATGAAATGCACCAAAACCACATCTCCCTATCCACAACCAGGCCCCACAGACCTTTCTATGGTTTACCCTAGAAGCTTCAGATGTACGTCAACCCCAGTATACCATATTATTCCAATTCACTCTATCCCATGAACAACTTTCACCCTCCTGCAAGGTCAGGTACTGATTACTCAAAATCCTTTTCTATCCATATCCTTCCATCTCCAATTTGGTCTCTCAGTTCTCACCAATATTCAAAATATTCTTTGTCAAACTAATCAAATCAATAATTCTTGATTCCACTTGGCTATTTTAAATATGCTATACTGCTGATATCTACAACAATAGTCAAAGCATCTGAGCTCAACATGTTCTCTTTATATGTGTGACAGAAAATATCTAATAGAGCAGTCATGTTCAAGCTAGAAAAAATTACTCTTGGAGAATAATTTGAGCAAATGAAACAGCATACATGGCTACTGGAGACAAAATATAGCTTTTCATAAATGACTACCATTTCCCAAAAACTAAGGAAGTGCTAAGAAAAAATGAAGAATGGCCACATTTGCTTATGCTCACTCTAGCTGTCATGAATGATGCATTGAAACCAGAGGCCTCATGTGCACAACCATACCCTATAAACCTTTCCAAGGTTTCCCTAACTGCTCAATATGCCCTGGTTCAGCCCACTAACAGCATGTTGCCCCCTATACATTACAACTGCTCCAATCCGCTCTATACCATGCATGCCTCACATCCTCCTACAAGTTTAAGCCTCTTAACAATGAAAGCAAATTTCACTCCAGCCTTCCATCTTTTCCTCAGTTCCCTCAACTTGATATATATAACCTCTTAGTTAGCTTATCCTCCTTCATCCTCTCCATATGTTCTTGCCATTTCATCACACCCTCTTCAATTCTTCAATGGAAATTCTTTTTACCTAAACAACTCTCTCATACCATAATATTCCGTATTTGATCAACATTCCACACATCATTCTCAAGCATTCATTTCCAACACAATGACCCTCTTCCCCACTTTATCATCTATTGCCCTACTTCACACCATCAAATACACTATTCATTACCATCATAGACAAAGCTCTTCAGTGCATTAAGGTCCTTAGCTTCATCATCCATCCTGTGGCTTACTTAGGTCCTGCAGTTCCATCTGCTACTATATCCCCTCCCAGTTTTCTCCATTCAAGCTCACACTTTAATTGGCCTGTCTCACCTACTTCTAAAACTGAACCTTTACTTCGATTTACAATAACTCTTAATTTTTCCCTTTCACACATTATCAAAGCTCAGAAACCAGCCTCTGCAGATTCTACCTCAGGTCTGCCATCAGAACAGTATCATCAGTAAAGAGCAACAGCCTCATCTCTCAGATGTCCCCACCCCCGCAGACTGCAGACCTGACTCTAAGACCCTTGCACTCAACTCCCCCACCATCCCATCTGTAAATAGACTGAACTGCCAAGGTGACACCATACATAAACTCTGAAAAGAGACCCACCTTCACCTGGAACTATTTGCCCTCCTCTCCTCTTACTTACATGCTTGCCTTACTATTTCATTTTATTCATTTATCATACTTGATTGCTGTTTCTCTCGTAAGACGAAAAAATGGCCCGTCCACTCATACACACACACATATACATACATACATAAACGCCCATATACATACACATACATTTCTTTTTATTCATTATATTTAATCACTGTCTCCCACGTTAGTGAAGTAGTGCAAGGAAACAGACAAGGAATGGCCCAACCCACCCACATACATATGTATATACATAAAAGCCTACACACGCACTTATACATTCATATACAATTCAAAGTATACATACATAAACATGCACAAACATATACCTATATACACATGTACAAATTCATAATTGCAGCCTTCATCCATTTCCATCGCCACCCCAACACACACGAAATAGCATTCCCCCACCTCCAGCGAGGTAATGCCAGGAAAAAAAAAAAAAAAAAAAAAAAAAAAGGCCACATCCATTCGCACCTAGTCTCTAGCTGTTGTGTGTAATGTAATGAAACGAAAGCTCCCATTCCACACCTAGGCCCCACAGACCTTTCCATGGTTTACCCCAGATGCTTCACATGCCCTAGTTCAGTCCACTGACAGCATATCGGCCCCAGTATACCACATTGTTCCAATTCACTCTATTCCTTCCATGCCTTTCACCCTCCTTTATGTTCAGGCCCCGATCGCTCAAAATCTTTTTCACTCCATCCTTCCACCTCCAGTTTGGTCTCCTGCTTCTCCTTCTTCCCTCCACTTCTGACACACATATCCTCTTTGTCAATCTTTCCTTACACATTCTCTCCATGTGTCCAAAGCATTTCAACACACCCTCCTCTGCTCTCTCAACCACAATTCCTTTTTTATTACTATCACACATCTCTCTTACCCTTTCAATACTTACTCGATCAAACCACCTCATCACACATTGTCCTCAAATGTTTCATTTCCAACACATCCATCCTCCTCCGCACAACCCAAACTATGGCCCATGCCTCGCAACCGTATAACATTGTTGGAACCACTATTCCTTCAAACATACCCAAGTTTGCTCTCCAAGATAACATTCTTGCCTTCTACACATTCTTCAACGCTCCTAGAAACTTCGCCTCCTCCCCCACCCTGTGACTCACTTCTGCTTCTATATGTTGCTAAGTCCACTCCCAGATATCTAAAACACTTCACTTCCTCCAGTTTTTCACCATTCAAACTTACCTCCCAATTATGTATATATCAACAAATATACATAAACATACACATATATACATGTACATATACTTGCTTCCCTTCATCCATTCCTGGAGCAACCCTACCATACAGGAAACAGCATCGCTACCCCCTGCTTCAGCGAGGCAGCACTTATGATTTCAATAAAAACTTGCTGCTTCAAACAGCTTTTGTCCCACACCATATATCTGTAACATCTTCTACAAAGTATTTATAACAACTCTTAACATATACTTCCTCCAGATCCATAAATGCCAAATGTAAATCCTTCAGTTTCTCTGGGTATTTCTAACAGAGATTTTTCAAATCAAACACCTGATCCACAAATCATCTTACACTCCTGAAACCACATTGCTCCCCCCTATTTTGATGCTTTGTGCATGATATCACCCTCTCAATCAACAGTCTCCCATACAACATACTAATCAAAACATTCATTTTTGCCCCCTCCCTGCCTTTATACAACTGCACTTCACCATGATCCATAAATACACTGAAAATCTTACCTAATCAATCAACATTACAGTCAACCTTTCTTAAATTCAGCTGCAATCCCATTCATTTCGCAACTGTGTTACAGTACTTCATCTTATGCAGGCTTTCAGAACTTCTTCTCTTTCTACCAAACTACTTGTGATGACTCTTGCTCTGAATATTACTATGTTCTAAACACTCCACTTCTGCCACCCTTAAGTGCAATTCATCTTTAGCCTGTTCAGTGAAAAGTGTTTCCAACATTAAAATAATGCCATATCTATCAAATCAGCTTGATAATCATCCTTTGATATTAATAACTAAGATTTGTAAAGCTGATAAAAAAAAAATATATAGTTAGTTTTCCTCTCATAAATGTATATCATGTACATTCTTTAAAGACAGTTAGAGAGGCAGCACTAAAAAAAGATGAACAGCCTCATTTGTTCGCATTCAACCTCTCGCTGTCATATATAATGCACCAACACTAAAGTCCTCCAACCCTCGATACACAACCAGGCACCGCAGACCTTTCTGCGGTTTCCCCGACCACTTCATTTGTCGTAGTTAAAGTCCCCAGACATCATATCATACCCTGTAAACCAAATAATTTCAATTCATTCCATCATGTGTATTCCTCAAACGCTCCTGTATGATCAGGCCCTGACACTTCAAAACCTCTTTCACCTCATCCTTCCCTCTCCAATTTGCCTTCTCTATGTCCCCTATAATTCTGCCACATATACTCTCTTTGTCAACCTCTCCATATGTCCAATCCGTTTCAGCACACCTTCTCCAACTCTCAACCATATTCTTGTTACTACCTTATCTCTCTTTCACTCATTTTTTCTTACTTGATCAAACCCTATCACACAACATACATACCATCCTCAAACAACTTTCCAACACAATCACTCTCCTCCATACTTTGATGGGACTCCATATCAAACCCTTGTGAATACTATATTATTAAAAAATATCCACCTTTACCCTCAGAGACAATGACCTCTTTTTTTACACATTTCTCAATGCACCTAAAACATTTACCCAATAACCCACCCTAGTTAACTTTAGATCCCATAATTCCATATGCTACTATGTTCACTCCTAGACATCTTCAAATTCTCTCCAATTAAATCAACACTCCAACTAACCTGTCTTTCTGCACTGCTAAACATTTACTCCAACTAACCTGTCTTTCTGTCCTGCTAAACATTTAGTCACATTTCCTTACAATTTTCTCCTTTAACGCTCTCCATGCTTAGACACCAGCAACAGAAGTGTCTTATTCAAATCTGCCATCAGTACCAAGCCATCAGCAAACACTGATTGACTTACCTCCCAGACCCCTCAACTCCTGACAGACTGCTGGTCTGCCTGTCACCCGTATCAAAATGTTGTTAATAATCAGCAGTTCTATAAATACAAAAACATCATGCACTATGCTGTGGACAACTCTGTAAGTTTCAGAAAGGGTTCAACTGAGAGAATAACATGGTGATGAAAGCCTTTCAAAAGAGGGTGTTCAAATCTGTTCTGAGAATCATCTGCTAATTATGTGGTTCCAATTATGAGATCTAAACCAGACTTTAAATAATGATAAATCAGTGCACAAGATTTTTTTCAAATGCAATGAAAAATGAAAAGCCAGCCTACTGTGCCATTTTCAAAATATAATTATCTAAGATCCAAACAATATTGCTTACATGGCCTAAGCATGGATGAACCTAAAAATTACAAATGATTTAGAAATATCTATGACAATAATATGATTAATACTGGTACTAATCCTTAATATAATCAATTTCATGTTTTCAGAGAGAGAGAGAATCTTGTTAAAATCATTATACTATTAATAATGACATCTAAAAACCAACAAAAATACATCTGAATTATCTACACTAGTTATTTGCAAACCATGACCCCATTGTCCAATAAAGAAGTAAATGCTTTATCAGTGTTATGTTTGTTAGGGTGTGAGGAATCTGGAAACAAAAAGATCTGTCAGCAAGTGGAATTATTGCTGAAGCATAAGGTTGTGGTAAGCTTCATTATTTCTATTTGGGGGCCGATGGTTAGTTATGGAGTGTTTTAGGTGTGAGGGGTTTAGTCCTTTTTCACACAATTGAGGGTCAAGCAAGTAGAAGTATGTTTGTACTGGGATGATCTTTGTTTCATTGTGGTAAGTGTTGAGTACTTGTGGTTGCTAAGATGCCAGTGATTGTTCTGACTGTTCCAAGAGGCTTAAATGAATTAGCTACCAGTGATTGTTCAGAGTGGCTCAAATGAGTTAATTCAAACAAGGTAAAATTCAAGCAATAAGAAATAAAGGATCAACTCAATATTTTGCTGGACATCATGTACATGACTTGGCAAAGTAGTTCATACTGTACTGGTGTTTCAAATTGATCCATTTTCAAATCAAAACTTTATGCAAAATGACTAAGTAATAAAAAACTACTTAATCACCTTTCAGTCATTACTGGATAACAACATCTAGCATTGATTCCAAACCTATCTGAGGGTAACAAAACTGCAAACCACGCAAAACATTACTTGCTCAGCAGCATCAATCATTCAACATTTACACAATGAAAAAAAAAAATATCCTACCTATAAAATCCTTCAACATACTTGGCACTCAATTCAATGCAACAAAACTGAACCCCTCACATCCAAACAACTCCATAACTAACCATCCACCCTCAAACAGAAATAAAAAGCCTACCCCTGCCTCATACTCCCAGATCCCCCCACCCTTGCCCAACAATCATACCACTGACAAAACATATACATAAACATCACCCAACCATACATTTACTGATCTGAAACCAAACTCCCCTGACATAAAAGAAGTATGGATTCTTGTCCATGCTCTGGAAATGACCATTGCTAAAAATATCAATTCAACAAATCTCAAGGCCCTTCATGCCCATCATGAAACTACCACAATGAAGACACCAAACACTTAATGCTCAACTACCCTACTCCAGAGCTGCCAACCTTGTCAAACAAAAAAAAGATGGCAAAAATATGGAATTTTTAGGGGAAAAAATGGCAAAGCGAAACTTACAACCACACGCAATACAGGCTGCACTTTCAATACAGGAAACTGTGATGTCCAGTGCTCAAGCTATCATCTCTCATCTGTTTATCTACATGTAAAGTCCACAATTCATTACTTTAAAACCAACAAAGTATCTAGTCAGTAGTGTTTCCTTTTTGGTCCATGAACGAAGTCAACAGAGGTTCTAATATCTGTTTGTTCACACATAGTATGTCCTAGAGAGCTTTTTGTTACAAGCAGTGGTTGCCTGTTTGCATTTCTCCAGAGGCCTTTCACTGAACTTACTTGATGACGATTATTATCTTAAGCACTGCTAAACACTGTCCGTGAGGAAATCTGATGTTTGTGCGCCAATACTTGAGCAAATTTCAGTGGTTTTTCCTTGCCAGACTAAAAATTCTCTCATCTTCAGCATTATTGTGAAACACTGACAGGATAGTAAACATGATTCTGGGAAGATTTACATACTTTTCCTTATAATAAGACTTGTTTTTAAGTTGTGAAATGGTCATCTGCAACTCATCAGCTCTTTGGCCAAGATGTACACCTTCAAGCTGATCTACCTGGAAGTGAACAAATTCAAGTTCAAGTTCACTGTTTGCTCTTCCATGAAGTGGAATTTCCTCACAAAGTAAAGCATTGATGCAAAATCTGTATCTATTCTCTTCCTTGGGTCAACAACACTTGCATTCTGAATCACCTCATTCTTCAGTGGGAACTTCTTGAGCACATAATCATCATTCCCCAAGATGAGATCCTCATCTGGTCATTGATTACACTTTTCCCTATAACTGCACTGTTCAGGTGATGGAGAACTTGCAATCACTAAAGGCCTCACAAAGTGAATCAGTATCTCTTGTAGGAAGAACTGAAACTTATGCAAAGCATGGACCTTTGATGCTTCTACTTGCAGCTCAAGATTGAGTTTGTTGAATAAGGGCATGGTTTTAAGGAGGAACATACAAGTTGTAAAAATTAAGTCTTGTAAGGAACTTACCAGCTTTATCCACAGAAACACTTACTACACAGTCTGCACTAGAAGAGAAATCAGCCTTTTCCCTGCTGCCAATCAATGTAGCTTCAGATGAAGCCTTCTTTCTGTGGCACAATCACCACTTGTCGAGACCTTCTATTTCTGTGACTCCATTGGAGTGTCATAATCTACATTCCTTAGCTTTCCTGTGAACCCTGCTTTTTTGGAGAAGTACTGTTTCAAAGGCTCTCATGGTTCAGTAAGTCTAGTTAGTGCCCTTTCCAAAGACAACTAGCAAGTGCACACATTTCAAGATTGCATGCTGTTCAACAATGCACAAGGTTTGAATCTCCCTGAATTCTTTTTGGTGCTGACTAAAAGATTGCTTCAAGCAATAATAAACAGGAACAATTAAGTCGACTGGCGAAAATGGCAGCTGACTAGCTCCTTTCTCAGCAGCAAGATGACAAAGATAACAAGGCCATCCCATTATAAAAGCATCTAGACTTTTCTTCTTTACAAAGGCACCTAACCATTCTACTCTTCTATCATGACAGCTGCAAAACAAATGACAATTTTCCACGGGATCTTATTTTGCTATGACACCATTAAGAAGCTGAAAGATGTTTCTTCCAGTAGATTGTTCCTTTGTGGTAGCAATTTCCAGGTGGACACTTAAGAACTGTGTTCACGTCAGACTCAAAGTATCGCACAATAACAGGATATAACTGCTCCTGTGCCCGACAATATGAGCTGCCATCTGTTGACATAAAGAATGGTGCTTCTCTGATCTTCTTCAGGATTTCAGCTGTTAAAAGATATAAAAAACATACAGTCAATGCTACTTGAATCTGTATGTAGGATTAATTAATGTGTAACCCATGCATGAATCATTAATCAACTCACAATAGTAAAGCATTGGACAATGTTGGATAGCATAAATGAAAATAAAAAAATCATAAACTAGATATGTTTGTTGCACACAACGCAAATGTATACTCCAAACAGTCATGCATTAACTGAGAAGGAAATGGTGTGACTGCTGATGACCGTATATTCATATATATGTTGAATCAATGGGTGCAATCAATCAATGTGCCTTCCCAACAAAGTGGGGATTGGCAACTATGGCACATCATTTCTCCCTATCTTCTGTACCTCTGACCAATGCTCCTATACTTCCTTTCTTACCAAATGTTACTTCTTTTAAATTGTTTAATCACCTTATCCTTTGTATGCTGCAGAGTTTTTCCATACACTTATCAAAACCTTTGGTGAAGTTTTAGATTTACACATGACCATAGTTTTAGTCTTGAAAACACTGATGTTAAGGTCATAATCTCCTTTCCTGACTAGATTACTGATGATTTCTTGCAAATCACTTACAATGGGGGCAGCAAACAAAAATCGATAGAGGTGTTGATCAAAACACATCAGAACTACAAACAAAATCTGGAACTATGAGGGCAGCTGATCTGCTTTTTATTGTTTAAATTGGTTTATATCTAAATCTACATTAGATCTAGATTTACATTATGAAAAACATCAAATTGAGAAATGGAAGTAAACATACCTTTGTCCTTTTGGCCAAGAGTCCTAGCTATGGCTGTTGTTTTGGTTCTTTGGGAGGCAAACTTCAAAGAAACAGAGCTGTCTGGAAACATGACTTTTGAAAAGGTCACTCAGGTGACTGAAGCAGCAAATACACTATTGTGTTCAATAAGAAAGTTATCAGTTTATGCTCTGTTTTATTATGTGATCAGTCTGTTGATGTTAGAACTGTCCAATGCTACCATTGCTTCCTGAATGTTCTGCATGGGATGTTTTTTTCCTGTTCAGGTGGGCCTGAATGTCCTTTGCTCATCTGTGTGTAATAATAAAATCTGAAGCACAATCTTGACAGGCGGTAAATTCATCCTTTCTCGATCGCACAATGCAGGGCCATTTCCTGGTGTATTCCAACTGAAAAATCTGCTTCTTCCTACTGATTTTGTATCCAAAATCGATGCTATGATAAAGTGACTTCACTCTTCTCCAGCACATCGACAACTCGCTCTATGATGCATAGCATGATATGTGATACGAACAACAGCATGCCAAAACTTCAAAACATGAGGACTAAGTTTTCCCCACCTGGGAGATGGCTGTAACATTTTGACCTCTTCAAACTCTTCCATTAAGAATCTGTATCTGTCTAAAAAATTTTCCTTATTATATCAATTTTTAAATGTTTTACATACACATGATCTGGAATTTGTAATGGTAATATGAACATTTTTGTTGGTTTGTTTGATATGAACCATGCAAAATTTTCCAAGAAAAGATTGGGTTTATACATAATAGTTCATTTTACCCCAGATAATTAATGGTCGACGCCCAAATAAACTGATGGATGATGTAACTTAGGGGCTGAGGAATTAATTTTTCCAGCAAATCTTTTTTTGTTATTGCTAGAATATCTTAGTAAATTAAATTTCACTTCTCTGAAGAACAGCAAAAGATGGAAGGGAACTAGTAATTTCTTAATCCACTTCTATACATGATAATTTTGCATTACTTTTTGAAGCCTCAGGAGGTCCTGGCCTAAGAGTAGGACTAGCCCAGTAACAAGCTGAAGATATGATCAGACAGTAAGACCGACCGTGCAGTCACTGTCACGAAATGGTAGGTAATTGACCAACGTCCTACTGTTATTTTGTACACTGCATCAGTACTTGCGTGCACTATATATATTGAACAGTGCACCCCTGTGAACTTCCCATAAATCACATACAAAATACATGTACAATTCATGAAAATACGACCAGAATTTTAAAAAAAAATCTATTTTACTAAGAAAAACTTTACTGCCATATTTACCTAAAAAAAATAATAAATACTGCAAAAATGTAATGGTTGGCAGCTCTGCTACTCTCTATCCACAAAGACATTCCCACTTCAACACACTTTATGATCTATGGTCCTGCCCAATGGATGGGGCTGGCTTCCTGATGATAAATTACAATCAACAAACAGGAACCTCTAATAACTAGGTGATACATATGCACATATACTACTGGGTTTTACTGGACTTCACCAAAGTCACCTTTGGCGAGGCTGTATCTTTGTCAGTTGATGAAACAGAGTACAGTATCATCACAGAACTTCTAGCTGCTAAGGAGTTCATCCTGTCCCTGCTACTGAATGTAGCAAAGCCTTGGAGCTGCAGGAGCTCTTGGATCACTGAGAAGGGGTCCTGGGGTTATATAACAATAATAATATTACTGGGTGACAAGTATGAAAAAGATATAAAATAAAAAATCACTGGGGTCTAAACATTCAGGATGGCAAATGGTGTGACGTGGATAGAACATAATGCAATGAGGTGGTATATATGTGTGTGACATGTTATCAAGGGAGTGAATCATGAGTTAGTTTGTGAGGTTGGCTGGCTCTGGTTTTGGTGCATTACACATGATTGCCAGAGACAGTAAGTGTCCCAATGAAGCCATCTGTTACTGATGCTAACTCACCATAGCATGGGAAGCAATAACGGCAAATTTCAACACTTAAGGTGTAAAAGTACAGTCAATCAGAATATCATAATAAGTGATCAAAGGATACTTTGTGTATATGAAAAAAAAAAAAAAAAAAAAAAAAAAAAAAAAAAAAGGGGGGAGGGAGATTATCCAAAAGTCTGACATTTTGATGGAGGGTACCCCGTGTTCCTATTTGACTCAAGTCAATTTCTACTGTTTATTCTTTCCATGAATGCATCCATGAAAAAAAGGTCTGCTTTCATCTATAAAATCTAAAATAATAAGTTAAACTAATGCTAAAATAAATGTGAAAACAAATTTCATAAATATCCCCATCTGCCTCCATTCAAGTTTCTACAAAACTAATAGTCATTTCATCCCGATGCTACCTAAACATCTATGTTTAGAGGGCAAAAATTAGATAAAAAAAAAAAAAAAAAAATAAAAAAGAATTTTCAAATTACCCAGCAAAACTAACGCCCTAACATTTCTAACAGAACACTCATCCCTTAAGCATTGCTTGTATAGGTTTTGTGAAGTACTTTATTTGGTAACTTTAAACACTTCACTTATACCTAAGTGCTTCATCTTGAATATACTTATAAAACATTCCCCTGGACTACGAATAGCCAGAAATAAGATTTAACTTACGTCATTTCACTTGAGTAAGGTGTCATTCATCTTTACACCAGTGATGCAGTCTGGAGCTGCCAGATGAGCAACCACCATAGCCAGTACCAGCAAATTCTGCCTCGCAACTAGGAATGAACCCAGTTCTCTGACTGAGGAAATGCAGAAAGTGGTCCCATTTATTACCCCTTCCCTCCCAAATGAATAGAGTGGCTTTAGCTACTATAAGCAGGCTGAAAACATTTCTTTTTTCTAAAGGGAATATTTCCCACAATAAATGAAAACAAACACCCATAAAATCTTAAGAACTACACTCCTAATTATGTAAGGAAGAGCCCCTAAGCTTCTATGAACCTATCGCTATGCAATTCTGATTGCTGTTTCCAAACTGCTACCCTACTGTTATGACAATCATAAGGAGAAGCCCTTTCATCCCATAAAATGAAAAAGAATTTGTACTCACCATTCCTCCTCTTTGTGGTTGACAAAGAACTCATTTAGCTGTTGCCTTTTAAATTCAAGCTTATATTCTGAGTACTTCCTAAGGGCTTCTTCTTCTGTAATGGAGTCATCACACTGCTCCATAAAAGCCTTGAAAGTCATCATTGGGGGCTGTGTTGGGCCAAGTTCATCAAGTCTGTTGAAACAAAACATAATATCATAAACTCTAAAACAGGCATGCTAGAAACACAGTGATGTATTTAAAAAATATGCACAATGATGAAAATACTTAAAATTTCACATTTCATTAGAATTCATTTCAATTTCATGAAACCAAGAAGCTATTCCTGGTAATGAAAATAATGCAGATTTATTCATGCTAACTACTAACTATACAATCAGCAATTTTAAGACAAGCCATTGTCTACAGATGGGGAAGTGCAAAGTATTGTATACAGCTCACTTTATGCTTTGCCCTATTTTATGGTTTTTTCCATACCTCATTGCCATTTCCCACATTAGTGAGGTAAAGCCAGGAACAAATGAAGAAAGACTGCATTCACTCACATCCATTCTCTAGCTGCCATGTGTAGCGCACTGAATCCACAGCTCCCTACGTACAATCAGGCACCACAGACCTTTCTATGGTTAATCCTAGCCACTTCACATGCCCTGGTTCAGTCCACCAACAGTACATCAACCCCTCTATATCACACCATTCCCATTCCCTCTATCTCGAGCACACCTTTCACCCTTCAGCATGTTTTAGCCCTAATCACTCAAAATCTTCTTCACTCAATCCTTCCATCTCTAATTTGGTGTCCCCATTCTCCTTGTACTGACAGACATACCCAAAAGATTTGTCTGTTCACCCATCTTATGACTCATTTCTGTTACCATGGTTCCATTCACTGCTATGTCCACTCTCAAGTATCTAAACATTTCACTTACTCCAATTTTTCTCAATCAAAACTCACCCCCTCAATAACCTGTCCCTCAACTCTGTTAGTCCTAAAAACCCTTGCTTTTATTCACATCTATTCTCAGCTTCCTCCTTTTACACACACTTCCAAACTCATTCACCTATTTCTGCAGTTTTTCATACAAATCTGCCAAGTGCCATGTCATCAGCAAACAACTTACTCACTGCCCAGGCACTCCCATTCCCTACAGACTGTATGCTCTTCCCTTTCTCCTAGACTTGCACTTACATCCCTCACCACCCCATCCATAAACAAATTAAACAATCATGGTGACATCACACACCCCAGCCACAGACCAAACTTCACTTGGAGGCACTAACTCTTGCATCTTTCCCCTAGTACACATGCCTTACACCCTTGATAAAAAACTTTCACTGCAGTAGTAGCTTTACTCTCATGCTATATATTCTTTCGACCTTCCCCAAGGCATTTCTTAACACTATAATATGCTTTCTCCATATCCATAAATGCCATATCTGTTTCTCCCACATATTCCTTGAAACAAACACCTGATCCACACATCCTCTACCACTTCAGAAACCAGTGTTCCTTCCAAATCTAATGCTCTGTACATGCCATCAGCCCTTTCAATCATTACTCTCCCACACAACTTACCAAGTACACTCAACAAACTTACGCCTATATAATCTGATCAGTCACATTTGTCCCCCTTGCCTTTATACAATGGCACTATACATGCCTTCCATCAATCTGCAGGCAACTCAATATGACCCATATATACACTGAAAATGCTAATTAACCAATCAACAATAAATTCATCTTTCTTTTAAGAAATCTGACTGCAATACCATCCCCTCCAGCTGTCTTGCCACATTTCATCATTTGCAAGGCTTTCACCACCTCTTCTCTCTTCACTAAACCACTATCAATGACTCTCACTTCACATACCATACCAACTCGAACACCCTACGACTGCCGCCCTATCATCAAATACATTCAACAGTCCTTTAAGTTACTCATTGCATCTTGTCCTCATTTCATGAATACCTATTACCACATCCCTCTTTGCACCCATCACTGATCTTCCAATTTGTTCTATTTTCACATATCATTAGCCTCCTGCCAAATATTAAATTCTCCTAAAGGTTCACTTTATCAGTTTTTCATTCCATGAATCACAACCCTTTCTAATCTGCCCATCTCCCATCTTTCACATGCTACAAGCATCTCTCACATATGCCAGCACTGCTTCTGTAAATACCTTACATTCCTCATCCACTCCCCTAGGTTCACTCACTCTCGCTTTTAGCCATTCTGCAGTCAATCTCTCCAAGTATTTCTTCAAACAAGTCTCTTTTCCAAGCTCCTTTACCCTCACCACTCTCTTCTCAGCACTTTTGCCATTATGCACTAATTCTCTCCCTAGTATTTCTTCAAACAAGTCTCTTCCAAGCTCACTTGCTCTCACCACTGTCTTCTCAATGATAATGTTTCCTCTTTTCTAAATACCTGTAGATCTTCACCCTAACCTCTAGGCAAATTGGCAACCAAAAGTATCTCTTTTAAACATCTATCAATTAATATGTAGTCCAATTTTAAAGCAGGAATTCCCAATCAACAGTCTTTTTTCAGCACACAACTTCAAATGCTGTTCACTATTTCCATTCACTTTACTTAATACCTCATGCCCCCCAATTACACCCTCAACTGCCATGTTATTCACCTTTGCATTTACATCACACATCACTAACACCTGGTCTCTTTCATCAAAACTACAAACAAACTTACTCAGTTGCTTCCAAAACACTTGCCTCTCATGGCCAAGCGCATAAGCACTATTAATCACCTATCTCTCCCCATCAAGTTTCATTCTAACCTACATCAGTCAAAATTTTACTTTCATACACTCACACATTGCTGCACAACTGCTCCACAGAAGAGCTACTCCTTCCTTAGCTATTGCCCTCTCACCAACCACTCTCTACTCTAAAACATCTCTAAATTATTCTTTTCCTTTACCTTTGAGCTGTTTCACTTAAAGAAAAAAAAAAAAAGTTTCTTTTCTAACATACTACCTACCTCTCCTACCTTCTCATTTTGGTTACATCCACTCATTCAAACATCCCAGCTGGAGACTCAAGGTGGTTGAGCACTCCCTGCCTGACTCCTACAGTTCCATCTTTTAGAAAATAAAATATGAGGGGAGGGGATCCAGCCCCCACTCCTGGGGTGCCCTCTTTGGTCGCCTTCAATGGCATGCAGAGAACATGAAGGTAAAATTCTTTCTCCTATACCCAATGTCCAACTAGAAACTGGCTAGGAAGAGGGAATAATAGTACAAATACTGTATGTCATAAAAAAAGATTTTATTTACAGCAACTAACTACAGGAGCTAGATGGCTTCCTAACCCTATCATCAAATCAACAAGTGACCCCATTTCAGGCTAATTAATGATCTTCCCTATGTGCAAAATTGTGTTATACTTGGGAACATACTAAAAAGATATCAAATAAAAATTATGCATACTCAGAGAAAGGTGGAATGCATATTCAATGCAGTACCAAGAGAATGAGAAACATGCAGAGCAACTTCACAAACATTCAAAAGATGAGACTCATGGATGAAATTCCAGATGAACCTCAAATACACGAAAATGCTAAAGGAGTAAAGTAGCTATGGAGAAATACAGCATCATGCAAAACTCAAGACGTGTTGAGTAGAGTCATGGCAGTCTAGAGAGACAAGACATTATCCCACAAGCTGGAAAAGTGATGAGTGCTACATGCTAGCCCTACCATCATGGCAGAATCTCATTGTACATGCTCATAGGTACATACCAGGATTCATAGAACACCTTTCAATTACCTACTCAGGGAGGGGAAAAAAATACATTCTTTAAAAGCAAACATCACATCAGAAGGAAATTTTTCAGCTTCTCATTACAACATGAAGTATAGAAAACAAATCTAACAAAGTAATGGTAGTTCTTGACACCATGCAAAGGATAAATACACCAAAGACAACAAAAACTGTAATGGTCTGCCCATTAGTTTTCAAGCACTTTAAGAACTGTTTGTGCCATTAAATGCATATTCTGTGAAAGGATACAAATCATTCATTACTCACCTTCCTGCACCACCTGCATGACCAGCTGGATGACCGTAATCCTGGCCATAAGCCCCTCCATAAGACCCATAGCTAGCAGCTGTGCCCCCAGAATTATCATATGGATACCTTCTATCATCCCTAGTTGATAAAAAAAAAAAAAAGAATATTGAATGAGCACATTTCCTAAATCGATTAAAGTCAATTTTTCAAATACATGTTCACTACTACTTGCCTTAGCTCACTTGCATCAGTTACAGACATCCGAGCTCTCAAGGAAAAATCCCTAAACTAATTTCCCATTTGCTCCTTTTGAACTTGCCTTAGCTCACTTGCATCAGTTACAGACATCCGAGCTCTCAAGGAAATATCCCTAAACTAATTTCCCATTTGCTCCTTTTGAAAAGTACTAACACACGATGGGAGAATTTCCAGCCTCCTGCTCCCATCCTACTTCACTTCCTTTTACCATATACAAGAGATATGAGAATAGTATCTTTTTCAATCTCCTATCTCCAATGATAGGTAATTGCTTCCACTGTACTACATCCTATTTTCGAATGGCTTGCAGGTATTCTATATTTCTTTTTGACAGGGAGGATGATCTGGGTTCAGTGAAGCACATGAACTGTCTGTACAAGATGCCTCGGCACCTGACAACCATTATGCTCAGTTTACATAACTCTTGCATGTTTTATTTTGTAATAGCAACACAATTCACACTTTGGAGACTTTGTAGCATGATACCAAGCATATAACATATAGTGATTACATGAAATGTCTCACTGGACACCTTTATCTTTATCATTTTCGAACATACTACTTATTATGTCTGATTTACAAAATTTTCACCTACATTATTCACACCATCATTATCAACCAAAGGTGTCCTGTGAAATATTTCATGTAATCAATATCTGTTATTTGCCTGATATGCTACAGTCTCCAAAATGTGAACTGTGTTACCATTACAAAATGACCTGAGCCATCTACATATATGCTTGCCATCACTTGTTCTAGAACATTCCACACTTATTTCCTTTATATATACAAATATCAATATCATCTACCTACTATGATAAAAATCACATACAACAATCACAGAATCAATATCTCTATCACTGCCATTAATACCCCAGCAGCAATCACTACTGGGCTGAGCATATATGACTCCACAGCAAACTGTGAAAATTGGCATTCAAACAAACTTGGGAGGGACAGGGCTGTATCTTCTCCATGTTATGTGGACCTCATTATCAAACCCCTTAGGGATGGATCTAAAGGGACAGGAATGGCCCAATTACATCTGGGCAATACTTCAGGACTTGGACAAACATCTGAGGTGTGCTGTAACTATCTTTTTTTGTGTGACAATTATGGAGCCTTGCTGCCTATGGAAACACTGCCCTGAGTTACCCTCTGCCAGTGACCTATCAAGGGTCAGGCACAAAAGGATTCAAAGCAGGCACTGGAGTCAACCAGTTATGCCAAGTGCTAAGTGTTGAGAAACTGAGGGTGATGGCACTGAATGGGAATGGGATGACTGGTGAGAGTAAAAGGATGGAGACCGTGGAGTGCTTTTAAAGTTTTAGCATGGATGTGCTAGGGATTTGGCAAACCCATATCCTTGAGCAGGGTGTGTGGAGTGAAAATGGAAATGATGAATACAAGCTATGGGAGGGTACAGGAGGAGGTGTGGTATAGACGGGAATGAAAAAACTATCGGGAGGAGGAAAAAGAAGGATGTGCAATTCGGCTATTTCCATGAGAATGGGAGGGTGTAACAGAGCATGGATGGAATGGATTACTGTGATATACCCGCAAATATCTTTTCAACAAACAAAAACTTACCAGTCTGGTCTCACTCTCTTAACTGGAGGAGACATGTCATGTCGACTTGGTGAATATCGGTCTCTAGATCTTCCATAATCCCTGCTGTACTCTCGGCGAGATGAACCACGCTCTCTGCCTCCCCAGTTATCTCGACTCCTAAGTCAGACAAATATCCAAAATATGGAACAATTTATTATGAAAAGACTTGTACACCACATGAGCATTTCAACAACTATAAATGAGTACATAATACAGCATACAGAACAAAATTTCGCTAATAATAAATCAACACAACTTGCTCAAGTATGAATAATTCCCTTGAAATGGTTCCTATGATCTGTACTGTCCTATGATAATACAAGCGAGCCATCTTTAGGAAAAAATTGCTTTTGAAAAATCACAAAAACAAATTCAATTTTCATATACTTCTTTTCATATTAGCAATAGCAAATTTAATCTTTCCCATGCCATTTACAGTCTCTGATATAAAAGTTCTGACAAAAACAACTCGCTTGGAAATCAAATGGGCCAAAAATGGGATCAAAATAGCCTCTTTTTTAGCCTCAAAAACAACACATTCATTTCAAGTATTTTATAAAGTTACATGTCCTGGGAATTCTGGCTGGTGTAGCAATTGCTTCCTCTTGTTTTTCTCCATTCAAACTTACACCCCAACTAACCTGTCCCTCAAGCCTGCTAAACCTAATTTCCTTACTTTTATTCACATTCACTCTCACCTTTCTCCTTTCACACACACACACTTCCAAAGTCAATCGCCGACTTCAGCATTTTCTCACTCAAATCTGGTGGCAGTGCTGTTTCATCACTTCCCAGGCCCTCTCACTCACCACAGATTGCATATTTGTCCCCTCTCTTCAAGACTCTTGCCTTAACCTTCCTCACCACCCCTTCCATAAGCAAATTAAACAACCATGGTGACATCGGAAACCCCTGCTGCAGGCCAACCTTCACTTGGAACCATTCATTCTTCACTCTTCCAATTTGTACATGAGCATTAGACCCTTGATAAAAACTCCTCACTGCTTCTAGCAGAATACCTCGTCTTATACTCTTCAGACCTTCCACAAAGCATCTCTATCAACCCTAAGTCTTCTCCATATCTATAAAAGTCCCTTATAAATGCATCAGTTCTGAATATTTCTCATATACATTCTTTAAAGCAAACACCTATTCAACACATCCTCTACCACACTGCTCCTTCCTAATGAGGCTCTGTACATGCCTTCACCCAATCAAGCAATGCCCTATCATATAACTCATTCTATCTCCTCTATATATTATAAGCCTATATTCTACCATACTTATTAATAAACCAGGTATACAGAAATATCTTTGTAGAGTCTTATGAACCAAAAAGTTCTAACCTATCTGACCATTCCTCTCTAGCACTTCGTCTACTGTCTTCTCGACGATCCCTTGTACTGCTGCTGCTGGTGTACTCTGATCGCTCTCCACGAAATTTATCTCGGCGTCGTCTTTCATATTCATCATCACTGTCTCCCATGTTTCTGTCAAGTAAAAAAAAAAATTATTCAACTTCCTCCTCAATGTAACACTCATTTTGTCACAATACAAAGCCTAACTTAGTAGTTAACTACACATTATCCAACACCATACATATATTCATACTTACACCGCATTTTCATTCCCCACTCACAACTTCCTTAATTCCTGGTATACTTTCTTCCTGTAAAGAGCTAATCTTACGACTAATACAATGAAAAAAGACAATCAATATGGAATGCAAACAAAAAGAAAGTGTAATCCAACTAAATGACTGCTGTTCTGAATCAGAGTCTTTCATATAAATCCATAAAAATTCTTAAAAATCAATATGAAAAAGGAAAGACCAACAACACCCTGATTTAACTCTTTGGGGCACACACAAAAAGATAAACCATAAACTGCACAAGTTAAAAACCTATTTTTGCTCCCTCATTCATTATAAACGGAAATTATTCTCCAACTACTAATGTGACATTATGAAGACTGAAAAAATAATGCTTATATGGTGCTCTATCCATGAACATTAGAACTGCACAAACCAACATGATGGAGTCAAAGAACCTTTAAATCATCAGGACCTAAAGGCTCAGGAGCGTGAGAGGAGTATGAGGTATAGAGCGAATTGGAGCGATATAATACAATGACACCCTCACACAAAAGAATACTCTAAAACAAAGACAAAAGCTATGCCAGTAACTCCATATAGCTTTACCTCTAAAACACTTCCATTCTACAAAGGCATTCCCTAAAGAGCAGTTCTTTGTCCAAGTTTCTTCAGCCTCTTCCTACATGACGTCCCATTACCTCCAGCAAACCACAATACGAAGGTCCTCTCATATAAGCAGACGACCTCACAATCACATCACAACACCCTGACACCAAAGCAGCAATGACAAACATGCAAAAACCACATCATAAGACTGGACCAATGGCTCACCCAATGGCTAGGGAAGTAAATTGAAGCTGAATAAATCATTAATCATAGCCTCATCACTATACTATATAGTAATGATACCTAGATAATGATCAGCAAATAATGTGTGCGTGTGGGGGGTTGTTAGCTCTCTAGAGCACCGTTCCCCGGCAAAATAGCGTCCATAATTGGTGAACTCCAGTGCCGTTTCTTGACCTCCCATGCCTCACCCTAAACAGGCCACTGGCACAGGGCAACTCTAGCACTGTGTTCCCGGCAATCCTACATTAATCATTATATAATCCTCATCCTGGCACCATATGTAAACTCTACAGCAGTGGAGACATGTGGCACAGGGGTATATCAATACATGACCAGACAATTACTGATGTAATTACTTCCCAAGCCCCCTCATCCACAACAGACTGGATACTTGACATTCTCTCCAAAACTCTTGCATTCACTTCCTTAACCACCCCATCCATATAAAAATTAAACATTAGCTGGGGGGCGGGGCCGAAGTGCCAGTATCCATGACAAGATGAACAATCATTAAGAATGTCTGGTTCTCCTGGTTAATAATATTCTACTTTGACTAATTGCCACACTTTCGTACGTACAAAACCCTCACCACTTACATCTTATGAGATTTATTCATCTACAATACCTACAATCTGCATCCACTGCCACCATGGTATCACAACCACTACATAACCACTGTAGAAACATAACTACATAATATCTTACCCTTAATAGCAACGCGGAGGTCAACTACACTTTGACCTAAATGTTTCACAATATCTAACGTCCATCTCCCCATTTTAAATACTCACTACCACTGCAAAACAGAATACTCCAATATTCTACGATAAGTACAGCGTGAATTACCTCTATACTATACATACATTTTCACTTATTTGTCCAATGATTTCTATTAATCCTCTCCAACGCCGGATGACATGTCCTGCCCACTCCAGACCAGAGAGCCGACACCACCCGCCCGCCCGCAACACCAAACACGTTAATTATATAGTTTTTCTTTTACAAACTCAGTTATAATACCAATCGAGACAATCCGTCCACTCTTCTGATCAAAATATGTGGTGACTACAAGAGCATTTCCTGTTATTATACTGCTGGGTTAACCCGGTCCACTTTCCAAGCACTAGTGGGTGAGAGACAAGACCATCTTGAAAGCAGAATCATTTTTCCGCGCTATTTCTACCATAGGAGGTTAACTGCCGCCGTGGGAATCACTACAAACGAACCACCTTTACATCTATAATTACCTAATCTGTAGAAGTCATAAGAAAGATGAGGAGCCCGAAGCTCGGGGGTAAAAAAAAACTGTACAAAACCGTCGCCAGGAACGACCAGAGGCCGCGGCGTTTGTCAACAAGTATGGCCGACGACAGCCTCTCAAACCCTGGCTTCCGCTGACACGATGGTTCTCTTCCACGATTGTATAAAATAAAATCTACCCACAAAACAACCTCTCCCAATGAAGATGATGAAACTAGATATATTTACATATATTCAAATGCTTGGAATTCATTCTATCCTTCTTATCGTCCTTGGTTAATCTTATCACAACTGCCTTCTCCCCCCCCCCCTCCTCCCCTTGCACGTGTTCCTTCCCGGTGTACGTGTAAAGGTGGTGTACTCTGTAAACCCTCTGACGCCTCCGGCCCTAACACATGGCTACGGGAAATAACGCTCCAAGTGTGGCTGATGAACTGGCGGAGATGTCACTGGAAGACTTTCTCCAGCAGGCAGTGCCGACCCCGGTGGCTGAGGAATACGCCATGCACCGCCAGCCCGCGCTCCCGGGTCACAGCCGAGGCCGCCCCTCGCGGTATGAGTCCAAATTTATTTATTTCAGCAAATGCTGGTAGGGAATTAATGCGTACACCCACTCTTGTTAAGCCCTTCTTTGCTATCGAGGGATAATTGATGAATGTATATCAATTTATTCCCCCCCCCCAAAAAAAAGTACGTGGGAATTTTATCAGCCAGTTTGCTTTATATCCCAATTGAAGTTTTTCAAATTTTCTGACGTAAAGATATATAAGTATTTTAGTTATCATATATATATATATATATATATATATATATATATATATATATATATGATAACTATATATATATATATATATATATATATATATATATATATATATATATATATATATATATATAGCGTATTAAGTAATTTTCAGATACCTAGCAATAAATACATGAATAAATAAATAGATAAACAAATAAATAATATATATATATATATATATATATATATATATATATATATATATTTTTTTTTTTTTTTTTTTTTTTTTTTTTTTTTTTTTTTATACTTTGTCGCTGTCTCCCGCGTTTGCGAGGTAGCGCAAGGAAACAGACGAAAGAAATGCCCCCCCCCCCCATACACATGTACATACACACGTCCACACACGCAAATATACATACCTACACAGCTTTCCATGGTTTACTTCAGACGCTTCACATGCCTTGCTTCAATCCACTGACAGCACGTCAACCCCTGTATACCACATGACTCCAATTCACTCTATTTCTTGCCCTCCTTTCACCCTCCTGCATGTTCAGGCCCCGATCACACAAAATCTTTTTCACTCCATCTTTCCACCTCCAATTTGGTCTCCCTCTTCTCCTCGTTCCCTCCACCTCCGACACATATATCCTCTTGGTCAATCTCTCCTCACTCATTCTCTCCATGTGCCCAAACCATTTCAAAACACCCTCTTCTGCTCTCTCAACCACGCTCTTTTTATTTCCACACATCTCTCTTACCCTTACGTTACTTACTCGATCAAACCACCTCACACCACACATTGTCCTCAAACATCTCATTTCCAGCACATCCATCCTCCTGCGCACATCTCTATCCATAGCCCACGCCTCGCAACCATACAACATTGTTGGAACCACTATTCCCTCAAACATACCCATTTTTGCTTTCCGAGATAGTGTTCTCGACTTCCACACATTTTTCAAGGCTCCCAAAATTTTC
This sequence comes from Panulirus ornatus, assembly GCF_036320965.1. Taxonomy (NCBI): domain Eukaryota; kingdom Metazoa; phylum Arthropoda; class Malacostraca; order Decapoda; family Palinuridae; genus Panulirus; species Panulirus ornatus. Next base: position 41,147,363 of record NC_092230.1, read on the forward strand.
GCCCCCTCCCCCACCCTATGATCCACTTCCGCTTCCATGGTTCCATCCGCTGACAGATCCACTCCCAGATATCTAAAACACTTCACTTCCTCCAGTTTTTCTCCATTCAAACTCACCTCCCAATTGACTTGACCCTCACCCCTACTGTACCTAATAACCTTGCTCTTATTCACATTTACTCTCAACTTTCTTCTTCCACACACTTTACCAAACTCAGTCACCAGCTTCTGCAGTTTCTCACATGAATCAGCCACCAGCGCTGTATCATCAGCGAACAACAACTGACTCACTTCCCAAGCTCTCTCATCCCCAACAGACTTCATATATATATATATATATATATATATATATATATATCGTATTTAGTCATCCAGACACCTATCTCATGCCAGGTAACAGTGTATAGGGGTTAGCCTGCTCACAAAGGAGGATACAAAACCTTGCTCTTTTACCATAAATGAGTGGAAAATTAACTGAAATGATACATGTTTGTTATGGTTGATCGTCTTGAACGAAAAGCCTGGTTTACGTGAAAGAGAAGAATCGTCTTTTGAGATTTTCAGAAAGGGAGTTGAAAGAGGTTGCCTACAGGAAAAAGAGAGGCTGTCGTAGTTGTGGGGGGGAAAGTTTGGACTATGGGGGAAAGGAAGGAAACCCTACAAGGCCCGGTGTCAAAAGCCACACAGCAATTATGATTGGTCATGGATGAAATTATGTTGCCGACAAGTGACATTATTTGTCCGGCAAGTTCATTTGCCTTTTATTCTACTGTATCACTGGTTGTATCGACTTTCTAGAAGAAAAGCTGTGATAACTATCAATATTCATACAAATATCAACTCTGAAGAGCGAAGAAATGATCAAATCTGCTTAAATAAGTCCATGAGAAGGGCGGGAAAGATAAGACCCGTCGCCAATTTGAAGTCAAAAGCAAAGTGTTGAGTTGAAACAGTTAAACCAATCAACCTTACCTAACCTCTCAACTAGGGATTGAACGACCGACCCAAGCCTATATTAACTTAACCCTTGCTTACCTCAAGGTAACCCTAACTTACCTAACCCAGAGATGGCACAAGGGTAAAGAAACTTGTCGGTAAAATAATGTCCGACTCACGTTTGTCCAGTCGACATGATAATTTCTCCTATGTTTCTGTTTAATATAACACTAAGGGAAAAGCAATCCATAAGGTGAAATTAAGAAAGGTGAACTCTCTAATTACTACCAGTGTACAAGGGTAAATAGAATATATTACCATTGTAATATTAGCTTTTTTTTTTTTTAGTTAGGCTTGCGATGGCCGCTACGAAAAAGGCAATGGTGCGGAAAGTTATTGGAACCTTATGGTTGTTTAGAAATATATTCCCCCTGGGGATCTTAGCTGAAATATAGGAAAAAGGGCAATGGTGTGGAAAGTTATTAGAACCTTATGGTTGTTTAGAAATATATTCTCCCCTGGGGATCTTAGCTGAAATATAGGAAAAAGGGCAATGGTGTGGAAAGTTATTAGAACCTTATGGTTGTTTAGAAATATTTTCCCCCTGGGGATCTTAGCTAAGATATAGATAATACACAATTGGTCATTATACTGGAGGTTTACAGACAGCGTAACAAGTAGGGTGTCAGGAATGGAAGGAACATAATTGAATACAGATCAAGGGTAAACTAAGGCAAGACAAACTGTTCTGCTTCTAGGTAAACATCGACTGGCATCATCAATATGGTGCTTAGTGGCGAATTGGTAGTTAAAAGGGCTGTTATTTTCTGTGGCCAGTACACGCACTTTAGGTTGGTGGAGATAATGATATGCTGTCACTGAGTGAAGTTTTAAACATACAGGATATGGATACCCAGAGTGGAATTTGTGCTGTGTGTGACCAAATGAGTTTTAATGTAACGAGGAGTTGGTTGGCGGTAGATTGGATGATTGTTACAATCACTATGGGGTTGTTCCGTCAATCGTAATTACCAGTTATATTATCACGAAGCTTATTATAATTACACACCATCGTTATTGAAGGAGTGTGGTGAATACGTAAAGTGTGTGGGCGAAAAACGGTGAAACATACTGAAAATAAAAACCTGTGTTGTCCTTGGTTGAAATATGAGAGTCGAAGAATAGAATAATGTTGGACAAATGTGTGAGGAAGTGTATAAATCACACAGGTGGCCTTTTTTTTTTTTTTTAATATAGATTGGTGGAGAGACAATCAATGAGGCAGCTTAAGGGTGAGTGAAGGGAGGACATACCATTATGAGCACCAGGTAGACGCGAGGCTACATATTACAGTAGCACCAACCATAGTCTTTGGACGTTAACCGGCTACGCTATAGAAAGGCTATAGGCTATAGCCTCTGTGGGGTTGTTGATATAGCATCCTCTGTGGGGTTGTTGATGTAGAATGAAGGTTAATATAGGAGTGGAGGGGAAGAGATATTAGCTTATAAATTTATGTGAGGGAAGGAGTGCTGAGGTGGAGTGGGAAGTAAGAGGGACTGATGGTTGTGAAGTGGGAGGGAGAGAAACAGGACTCAAGGCAGGTGGAATGGAAGGAGTGAGAGAGGTGAACGGAAAATAAGACATGAATAGATGTTTATTTATCTATAAACATGGAAAATGATCTGTGGCATGGGAGAAGGGGCTTTATGGCTAGGGGTGGGTAGGTAGGTGGAGGCTAACACACACTGTAGTTTAGGTTCATGGTGGATAACAGATAGGCCCAGATGTTGCTCATGGGAACCAGAGTTTATATCACTAAGATGATGGAGTAATTACTGATGGTGTTGTTACAGTGTAAAGGGAAATAGATCATTGTTGGCCTCTCCAGGCATATGCATGCATGCATATATATATATATATATATATATATATATATATATATATATATATATATATATATATATATATACGTTGAGATGTATAGGTATGTATATATGCGTGTATGGACGTGTATGTATATACATGTGTATGTCTGGGTGGGTTGGGCCAATCCTTCGTCTGTTTCCTTGCGCTACTTCGCTAACGCGAGAGACAGCGACAAAGTATAATAAATAAATAATAAAATAATATATATATATATATATATATATATATATATATATATATATATATATATATATATATATATTAGGGGGAGGGTGATGTGTATTACATATGTAATTCTCTCTCTCTCTCTCTCTCTCTCTCCACTGATACTCCCATCTCCTGGGCAGGTGTGGTGGCCGGCGCGGGCTAGGGGGACGCGGACAGGGGGTGACCTCCCCCAGCAGGATATTCAGCAGGGGCGGGGTGAGAGCTGGGGTCATGATGGCTTACGAGAGCTCCTACGGCCGCCGACACTCCTCCTCCCACAGGACACCCCAGCCGCTCCCTAATGAATCCGTACTGACGATGGGCAGTCGCGATGGTTCTTCTGTAAGTACAAGGGAAGGGGGAAAATATAAATAAATAAATAAGTAAATATATATATATATATATATATATATATATATATATATATATATATATATATATATATATATATATATATATATATATATCTTTCATACTATTCGCCATTACCCGCGTTAGCGAGGTAGCGTTAAGAACAGAGGACTGGGCCTTTGAGGGAATATCCTCACCTGGCCCCCTTCTCTGTTCCTTCTTCTGGAGAATTAAAAAGAAAAAAAAGAGAGGAGGATTTCCAGCCCCCCCCCCCCCCGCTCCCTTCTCTTTTAGTCCCCTTCTACGACACACAGGGAATACGTGGGAAGTATTCTTTCTCCCCATCCCCAGGGATAATGTATATATATATATATATATATATATATATATATATATATATATATATATATATATATATATATATATATGTGTGTGTGTGTGTGTGTGTGTGTGTGCGTGTGTGTGTGTGTGTGTGTGTGTGTGTGTGTGTGTGAGAGAGAGAGAGAGAGAGAGAGAGAGAGAGAGAGAGAGAGAGAGAGAGAGATCGTGTATGGACACTGCTAGGAAAGAGTGCAAATGATTGGGAGGAGTACAAAGGAAATTAGCAAGAGATCAAGACAAAGGTGCGAGAGTTGAAGAAATGGGCAAATGAGAGATGGAGTGATAGTGAACCAACGCTTTCTTGGTGTGAGCTTTTAGAACCTGGATGCAGTGGAAATGGGAAAGGTGGACATGTTGGAAATATATGACTGCACACTGTATATAGTATAGTGTGTGTGGGGCGCGGGCTTGATCGCCGTAAGAGAAAAAGGTGTGGTCATAAATGCGGCCTGAAAAGAATGCGTTGAAAAATGGTATGGACAATATGGAGAGGATGAGTGCAGAAAGACGAACAGAGTAAATCTATTTTACGTATCAAGAATGGAAGGTGGAAGGACAGATTTTTTTTTCTCCCGCCATTACTCGCGTAGACCTTGAATGGAAGCAGTCACACGATCAACTTCCATGTATCGATATCCAAGATAGATAATTGCTAGCATTGTACGCACCACAGGGGAAAGATTGGGCGGGGACTCAAGAAGGAGGCGTGTCCCTAGACATGGAGGCGATACTGACCCATGGCCGGCCTGAGTTAACGTTCGTTCTGAACCAGACGCTCCCCATGTCTCCTGGGCAACGGTGCCACTTCCTACCCGTGCCTGATGTGCATGACGTACGACGTAACACTATACTCAAGGTCAGTCACCCACCAGTTGACACTACATTATTTTATAAAGTTGACTTTTACTATTTAAGAAATACTCTTATGGGTAGATTTACCATCGTTAAAGAGGGTTTCTTCATATTGATTTTGACTTACCCCAGGCTGGAAAAAATGTCGTAACTCTACCCACAGTTAATATTCTTAAATCGGTCCATATTGACTAACAAAATGAACAATAAGGTCAAAATTACAGGTATTTGAAATTATTTACTTCATAATACGGACCCCCCCTGCTAGCCGTATGTTGTTTACTGTCGTACTCGTGATGCTGTGAATCCCCTGCCACACGTACGACGTTCTGGTGTGAACCCCTTGCCAGCCGTATGATGTAGCCTTTTTTTTATCTTTTTTTTCCCATGATGCTGTCGATCCCCCCCTGCCAGCTGCTGTCGGGCATGCTGAACTCGGGAGAGCGCGGTGTGGTGTACATGGGCGTGAGGGCGGACGGGCGCGTGGAGGGCATCAACTGCGAGGCGCAAACTGTGGCCCAGTTCGTGGAGGGACTCATGAAGACCATCCAGTTGTACCTGATGCCCTTACTCCACTCCCCGCCTTATGGTAAGTCTAACCACCATCCCGTTTCACTCTCCCCCCAAAACTAAAGCCTAGCCTCCATACCCAACCCTGCGGTAAACTCCCCCATGATGCCCTTGCAGTACGACAACTCCTTCCCCAGATGATGCCGCCATCAACAACACCTGTCACCACAACAGCTTATACTAGTCAACAACAGTTATCAACATCACTGATATTATAACCACCTACAGTAACTACAGTTCAACACCAGTCAACCTCGTCATTAATGCTCCACCCATTACCCCAGACATACAACTTTTAAATGTTTTTTTTGTCAGTAATGCTTCACTTGATAGCCCAGACATAATACTTTTAAATGTTTTTTTTTTCTCAATTTGGTCAAGTTTTCTTAATTTTCCGTGGCATTATTCAGTTTTGTTCATGTTATTGGGTTTGTGCCATTTCCCTCTACCAAGATCTAAGTCTCTTTTTTTTTTTTTTTTTAGAAAACGACAAAAAACTGGTACAAATAACAAAAAAAATTACATTGACATTAAAAGACTTACATTAGATCGTAAATATAATTAGTATGTTAACTTCATTGTCACATTTCTCCCTACATTACTATCATTGTGATTATTAATAACATTACCACTTATTTGATCTATGTTAGTACAATTAACAACTGTTATTAGTCCAACGAATATTAATGAATCGCATTGAACTGTATGATTTATGTCTTTATGTGTGTGTGTGTGTGTGTGTGTGCTGTTTAATGTTTTCCTTTAGGTTTAACAATCTAACGTATTAGTGATATTATTATTACTGTTAGATTATTATTATTATTATTATTATTATTATTATTATTATTATTATTATTATCATTATTATTATTATTATTATTATTTTACAGCTGCTAGTTATATTTTGTAATCATATAGTTTATTTTTCAAGTATCGCCAACCAATTTGCTATAATTTCTGCTCGAATTCGTAAATGAGATTTTATCATGAATAATTTTCAGTACTGAAAAACATTATTACCAAACATGTGATCCAGTTATTATTATTTTTAGAAGTATTAATCCAAGCATAGGCAATACTATGAACAGTCCCGAATAAAATAGTATGTTGATAATGAGATGTTTCCTAATGTTAATGGTGTTTCAGGAGTGCGGTACACCAACGTGGTGACGGCCAGCGGACAACTCCTGAACAACGTGTGGGTGGTGGAGCTGCACGCCATTCCGCGGGTGGTACGCGCGTTTGTTCTCGAATGTGACGCACAACTTTGGGCATAATCAAGCTGTCTCTGCTTGATGTACATAAAGGGTAAAAAAATAAAGATACTAATTTCTTTAATATATTCCAACCGAGAGTCGCAAGTTTCACATGTGAGTTTAACTTATGGTTTGAATGTCAAAAAAAATCGGTAATTTGTTTAAATCTACATTAAGCAGAGATAGCCCACTGGTGTGTTGATTTTTGCCCAAGTTGTGCGTCACTAGGCCACTTCAAGTTAAATAGTTTTTGATTATAACATTCTCTCTCTCTCTCTCTCTCTCTCTCTCTCTCTCTCTCTCTCTCTCTCTCTCTCTCTCTCTCTCAGTTGCCTTCATTTTTTACTTTTTTTCCAGTAAAATTAATTTTTTATACTACAAAACCTATTTGTAATTATTCTCTTTCAGATTCAACGGTTTCTCTTGTTTCATGGTTTCAAATACTATCTTTTTTGTTGTTGTTGGCACGCTACAAGGAAGAAAATTCAGCATCACAGGTTCCCCAAGTGTTTGTCCTCATTTTGGTTAATTATGTTCTGTAGTTTGAACTGTTGCGTTGAGATCGATTTTCATTTGTCTTCACTTGTGATATTGAAGCTGACATAGGTCGGATGTCTGGTATACAAGCACATATACACACACACACACACACACACACACACATATATATATATATATATATATATATATATATATATATATATATATATATATATATATATATATAGTATTCTCAAGTAGAGCATCTCGTAAGTCTGTGTATTTTTTAAATAATTTATTTTCAATCTCAGGGCTCCGTTTAACGGCCGTTTTCTATCTTTTTTTTATATATCCAAGGGAGACTAAAATATTTCGGTAACCCTACGTGTCACTGTCGCACATCATCGTCCACATAGTCCTACCCATCTTGAAACACCTTCCCCACCCCTCGTAATCTTTAATCCTCATGAGACATAGATTTTCTTTGAAGACAGATCACTGTGTGGTCTTAATACTTTCTATCTGTCGTTAATTTACGCAAAAAAAAAAAAAATGTATTTTGTAGCGACCCTGTTTGTATACGAGGTCGGTCTTGCAGGAGCACTACTACAACCCCGTCATGGACATGACGTACTACATCCGCCAGGGCACGGAGACCAAGGACCTGCCCTTCACCACCTTCTGCCACGTCGTCGAAGCCACCGCCTACAAGCCCTTCGAGGAGGAGGTCAGCAAGCTGGAGGAGAAGGTGAAGTTCCTGAAGAAGGCGCTGGAGGAGAAGGGTTTCGACACCTCGTCCGTGGGGCCCCACGTGTGTGACGACTGCTGGTTCAACGACTGCCCAACCCAGTGTTACGGTAAACCTCTCATTGTGGAGAAAGCCCAGGGACTTGGCCCTTTCTTCGCTATGGATGAGAGTCGGGAGGCCCTCATTGATGAGGAGGGCGTTTAAATGAGGGACTGCTTCGTGGAGTCCATAGTGAGGCACTGCTTTGTGGTGTCCGTCATGAGGCACTGCTTCGTGGAGTCCAACATGAGGCACTGCTTCGTGGAGTTCATCATGAGGCACTGCTTCGTGGAGTCCAACATGAGGCACTGCTTCGAGTCCAACATGAGGCACTGCTTCGTGGAGTCCATCATGAGGCACTGCTTTGTGGAGTCCATCATGAGGCACTGCTTCGAGTCCCAACATGAGGCACTGCTTCGTGGAGTCCAACATGAGGCACTGCTTCGTGGAGTTCATCATGAGGCACTGCTTCGTGGAGTCCAACATGAGGCACTGCTTCGAGTCCAACATGAGGCACTGCTTCGTGGAGTCCGTCATGAGGCACTGCTTCGTGGAGTCCATCATGAGGCACTGCTTCGTGGAGTCCATCATGAGGCACTGCTTCGAGTCCAACATGAGGCACTGCTTCGTGGAGTCCAACATGAGGCACTGCTTCGTGGAGTTCATCATGAGGCACTGCTTCGTGGAGTCCAACATGAGGCACTGCTTCGAGTCCAACATGAGGCACTGCTTCGTGGAGTCCATCATGAGGCACTGCTTCGTGGAGTCCATCATGAGGCACTGCTTCGAGTCCCAACATGAGGCACTGCTTCGTGGAGTCCAACATGAGGCACTGCTTCGTGGAGTTCATCATGAGGCACTGCTTCGTGGAGTCCAACATGAGGCACTGCTTCGAGTCCAACATGAGGCACTGCTTCGTGGAGTCCATCATGAGGCACTGCTTCGTGGAGTCCATCATGAGGCACTGCTTCGTGGAGTCCAACATGAGGCACTGCTTCGTGGAGTCCATCATGAGGCACTGCTTCGTGGAGTCCAACATGAGGCACTGCTTCGTGGAGTCCGTCATGAGGCACTGCTTCGTGGAGTCCGTCATGAGGCACTGCTTCGTGGAGTCCATCATGAGGCACTGCTTCGTGGAGTCCGTCATGAGGCACTGCTTCGTGGAGTCCATCATGAGGCACTGCTTCGTGGAGTCCGTCATGAGGCACTGCTTCGTGGAGTCCATCATGAGGCACTGCTTCGTGGAGTCCATCATGAGGCACTGCTTCGTGGAGTCCATCATGAGGCACTGCTTCGTGGAGTCCGTCATGAGGCACTGCTTCGTGGGGTCCGTCATGAGGCACTGCTTCGTGGAGTCCATCATGAGGCACTGCTTCGTGGAGTCCATCATGAGGCACTGCTTCGTGGAGTCCGTCATGAGGCACTGCTTCGTGGAGTCCGTCATGAGGCACTGCTTCGTGGATTCCATAGTGAGGCACTGCTTCGTGGAGTCCATCATGAGGCACTGCTTCGTCGAGCCCCTAATGAGGCCTACCTTCAAGGCAATGAGGGGTTCTTTAATGAGGTCATTTAGTGAAATCCAAGTCCCACGATGAGGTGCTGTTGTTAGTAAGCGAAGTCCATTATGAGGTAGTGAAGAACTCCCTCGGTGAACGAAGTCCGTAATGAGGTCAACCATCGTGAGTGAAGTCCAGAATGAGGTCATACATAGTGAATGAAGTCCTCAGTGTTAAGGGAAGTCCGTGACGAAGTCATGTTTGATGAGGGAGACTCATTATGAGGTTCTTCGTAGTAGCAGACTTAAGGAAATATTGACACATCGTAAAAGAAGAGAGAAATGAAAACACGATTGAGAACCAAACCAAACGGAGAAAGCACAAAAAAATCCCGTGGATTATATATATATATATATATATATATATATATATATATATATATATATGCCCCTTTTCATTTCACGAGTTCAGAATAAAACTGAAAATAATCTGAAGACAATTCAGAGAAGAAAAACCCAATCAATTTAATTTCAGAAGAAAACAATCAGGAGTAAATTTCAGAAACAAATAATCTACGTAATTTCAGAAACAAAAGAATTAGATATTTCAGAAAGAATTTTAACCTGGAGATTGTTTCAGAAACAAAAATAATTACGCAATTTTCAGAAACTACATAAAAAAAAGGAATTTATTTTTTTTTGTGTTAAGACAAGAGTCTTGTTCAGTGGCATTGTAAGATACATTATGTATGTATTATGTGCATAGAGCAATGACTTTCCATTTCTTTTGTGATGAATATACAATTACTTTACCGGATTAATCCCAAGTGACTTAAAAAAGTGTATCATGACTTGTGTGTGTGTGTGTGTGTGTGTTTCCTGGAAATAAAAAAAATAGACCTAAAAAAAATATTTATTATCTGTTTTCCTTCCTGGTGTTTACCTTTGCTCGAGATGTGGTCGTACGCTAAAAGGTCGTCGCCCAATTTTCGCCATAATTCTTAAGTCTGTTTTTTATATCTTAAGATCACGAGGGTACGACCCCTTGAGCACGACGGTACGACCCTTGAGCGTACCGTTGCGCTCAAGGGTCGTACCATAATGCTTAAGGGTCGTGCCGTCGTGCTCAAGGGTCGTATCGTCGTGCTCAAGGGTCGTACCATCATGGTACTCAAGGGCCGTACCACCATGGTGCTCAAGGGTCGTACCGTACCGTCATAGTGCTCAAGGGTCGTACCATCATGGTGCTCAAGGGTCGTACCGTACCATCATGGTGCTCAAGGGTCGTACCGTACCATCATGGTGCTCAAGGGTCGTACCACAGTGCTCAAGGGTCGTACCATCATTGTGCTCAAGGGTCGTACCATCATGGTGCTCAAGGGTCGTCTGGGCTGGTGTACACGCAGCTCCTGTGCAATATACATGAGCAAAAGTCTTGGCTGTGTTTGCACCTACTTCTGTATGCATTGCTGCGTCTTGAATTAATTTTCAACGTTAAATTCCGATCTTACATCTTTCCTACACAAGTCTTCCTTTACTCCCGAGATGAAGCGTGTGCTGCAAACCTTTGTCGAAAATGTCTTGTCTTAAAGTAAGAAGGAAAAAAAGGAAAATATAATCTTTTAAAATAACGTATATGTAGATATACTTTTAATCTGGGTATATTTTAGTAAGTATATTGGAGTAACATAATCTTCGTTGTGGAAGAAAAAAACATAAAAATTGACCAAGAGGAAGAATTTGAAGCAAGATGAAATTAAGTAAAAATAAAGGTAATCTAATTCGTTTCTTCCATATATATTTACGAATGTTAAAGTATATATATGTCTAGCGTAGTATCATCCAAATACACGAAAGGTAATTTAAATTCACTCTCGTAAGATTCAGTGAAAGTAATCAGAAAACGAGAAGAGAAAAAAAATAGCATTTTTTTCCCCCGATTGGAAAAGTGCGAGTAATTGAAGATCAGAGAATGAGAATATAGGAAATTAAGACAGAGGAAAAAAGGGGGAAAAAAATAGCCAAGCTGATGACCTAACGATGTGGGAATCACGAAGTAATTTTACCATTTCGTGCGACCAGCCACCGGTACGATCATGTGTACACGAGTTACCCATTCACGCGAAAATACGTTTTCTTTGAAGCGATATCGGCGCGGGATGTGTTCATCGTGTTTTTGCGTTGTAAACAAGCGCGTGGTGATTTACGGTGTATGGCCTGCTTATTTTTCAAGTGCGCTACTTCCCCCCTGTGTACGATATCCTCAAACAACGAAACAATCGCGTGTATTTATAGAATACGCGTACCTAACACAACAAAACATTTTCTTTAGTGTCCGTATAAAAAATGAATTTTAGCCGTTTTCTGTGAGCGTATTGTCTACCAGGGCCCTTTGTTGTGAAAAGAATAATGGAGATATATGTTGTCTTATTAGGTTGGTCTGTACACCAGAGAGATCGTAATTTTGACTAAAGTATTAAGGGTAAGACGTAGATTATAATTAGGATTAATTATTTTACTTTTTTTACACGTAGTAGATGACATATCAACTGACGAAAATGGCATCGTAATGGTAGATGTTCAGTACACCACAGTCAAGGTTTGTCCGCATAACCTTTAAGTTACGTTTAGATTACCTTTAAATCACGTTTGAAATAAGCTTTAAATTACGTTTGAATTAGCTTTAAATTACGTTTGAATTATCTTTAAATTACGTTTGAATTACCTTTGAATTACGTTTGAATTACCTTTAGATTACTTTTGAATTACGTTTGAATTACCTTTGAATTAAGTTTGAATTACCTTTGAACTACGCTTGAATTACCTTTGAATTACGCTTAAATTACCTTTGAATTACGTTCGAATTACCTTTACGTTTAAATTACCAGGTGGCATGACTCGTTAAACAATACTCACAATTAACGCTTGAAACCTAACTTTAAAAGAACGTTCGTTTATGTTCGACTAAGCTAGGTTTAAGTTTTAAGGGATTCGAACTAGGTTTTCTTACAATATCTATCTATTCTTTTACGGGGAAACAAAATCCAACAGAAGTAAAATGATTTTCGTCGATTCGTATCAGATATTTCATTTTTTCGCTGCGTTTTCAAATCAAGTAATCACCCAGTTCGGAAAACACGTTAAGCTAATCCGGATATGTGAAGGCAATGCTTCCAACGTATCCGTTCTGAATCTACAAATTGTATAGGACTTTAGTAAGAAATTTAAGAGCCCTCGAGGAAAATGTAATTCAAATTTGCACTAGGCTACATATCTTCTACTACCACTACTACTACTACTACTACTACTAATAATAATACTACTATTAATAGTAACGAAAGGATGGACGAGGTGTTCCAACAGTGATGATCACTGGAGACGATAGAAGACGCACGACACTTTATTGTTAACGGTACGATACTTAAAATCCTTGCCATCAGGTGAGCGTACGATACTTAAAACCCTTGCCATTTGCGAGTGTACGATACTCATACACTTGCCATCATGAGAGTGTACGATACTTAAAACCCTTACCATCAGGTGAGTGTACGATACTTAAAACCCTTACCATTTGCGAGCGTACGATACTCATACACTTGCCATCAGGCGAGCGTACGATACTCATACACTTGCCATAATGCGAGCGTACGGTACTTAAAACCCTTACCATTTGCGAGCGTACGATACTCATACACTTGCCATCAGGCGAGCGTACGATACTCATACACTTGCCATAATGCGAGCGTACGATACTTAAAACCCTTGCCATTTGCGAGTGTACGATACTCATACACTTGCCATCATGAGAGTGTACGATACTTAAAACCCTTACCATCAGGTGAGTGTACGATACTTAAAACCCTTACCATTTGCGAGCGTACGATACTCATACACTTGCCATCAGGCGAGCGTACGATACTCATACACTTGCCATAATGCGAGCGTACGATACTTAAAACCCTTACCATTTGCGAGCGTACGATACTCATACACTTGCCATCAGGCGAGCGTACGATACTCATACACTTGCCATAATGCGAGCGTACGATACTTAAAACCCTTACCATCAGGTGAGTGTACGATACTTAAAACTCTTGCCATTTGCGAACGTACGATACTCATACACTTGCCACCAAGCGAGCGTACGATACTCATACTCTTGCCATCATGCGAGTGTACGATACTTAAAACCCTTACCATTTGCGAGCGTACGATACTCATACACTTGCCACCAAGCGAGCGAGTTTGCCATTTAAAAAAAATAGTGAAGTTGGATTTAATGAACTCACCTTGTAACCACGAACGCTGTAATTATCTGGTTAATGACATCTGCTAAAGACTTTGGGACGTGATCTTTGTGTTAAGTCCTTTTTTCGCTTTCCCGCTTACTTAGATGAGCACGGCGGCCGCCAGGTGCACATGTGGCGCTGCTGTCGGTAATTCCTTCCCCCCCTCCCCCCCACAGACTCCCACAGCCAGGTGTAGACCCCACAGACAAGGGAGGCCAGCCAGTCCCTCCCCCCCACAGACGTAGAGAGAGAGAGAGAGAGAGAGAGAGAGAGAGAGAGAGAGAGAGAGAGAGAGAGAGAGAGAGAGAGAGAGAGAGAGAGAGAGAGAGATGAACACCATTTCTCAATCGCTCGCGGCACATACACCTGTCCTGGGTACACCCCACGTTGGAGGGGGGACACACATACACCTGCCCTGGGTACACACCCGACGTTGGAGGGAGACACACATACACCTGCCCTGGGTACACCCCACGTTGGAGGGGGACACACATACACCTGCCCTGGGTACACCCCACGTTGGAGGGGGACACACATACACCTGCCCTGGGTACACCCCACGTTGGAGGGGGGACACACATACACCTGCCCTGGGTACACCCCACGTTGGAGGGGGACACACGTACACCTGCCCTGGGTACACACCCCACGTTGGAGGGGGGACACACATACACCTGCCCTGGGTACACCCCACGTTGGAGGGGGACACACGTACACCTGCCCTGGGTACACACCCCACGTTGGAGGGGGACACACATACACCTGCCCTGGGTACACACCACGTTGGTGGGGGACCCACATACACCTGCCCTGGGTACACCCCACGTTGGTGGGGGGACACACATACACCTGCCCTGGGTACACCCCACGTTGGAGGGAGACACACATACACCTGCCCTGGGTACACCCCACGTTGGTGGGGGGACACACATACACCTGCCCTGGGTACACCCCACGTTGGAGGGGGACACACATACACCTGCCCTGGGTACACCCCACGTTGGTGGGGGGACACACATACACCTGCCCTGGGTACACCCCACGTTGGTGGGGGGACACACATACACCTGCCCTGGGTACACCCCACGTTGGAGGGGGGACACACATACACCTGCCCTGGGTACACCCCACGTTGGTGGGGGACACACATACACCTGCCCTGGGTACACCCGACGTTGGTGGGGGACACACATACACCTGCCCTGGGTACACCCCACGTTGGTGGGGGACACACATACACCTGCCCTGGGTACACCCCACGTTGGTGGGGGACACACATACACCTGCCCTGGGTACACCCCACGTTGGTGGGGGACACACATACACCTGCCCTGGGTACACCCCACGTTGGAGGGGGACACACATACACCTGCCCTGGGTACACCCCACGTTGGTGGGGGGACACACATACACCTGCCCTGGGTACACCCCACGTTGGTGGGGGACACACATACACCTGCCCTGGGTACACCCCACGTTGGTGGGGGACACACATACACCTGCCCTGGGTACACCCCACGTTGGAGGGGGACACACATACACCTGCCCTGGGTACACCCCACGTTGGTGGGGGACACACATACACCTGCCCTGGGTACACCCCACGTTGGAGGAGGGACACACATACACCTGCCCTAGGTACACCCCACGTTGGTGGGGGACACACATACACCTGCCCTGGGTACACACCACGTTGGAGGGGAGACACACATACACCTGCCCTGGGTACACCCCACGTTGGAGGAGGGACACACATACACCTGCCCTGGGTACACACCACGTTGCAGGGGGACACACATACACCTGCCCTGGGTACACACCACGTTGCAGGGGGACACACATACACCTGCCCTGGGTACACACCACGTTGGAGGGGAGACACACATACACCTGCCCTGGGTACACCCCACGTTGGTGGGGGACACACATATACACCTGCCCTGGGTACACCCCACGTTGGTGGGGGACACACGTACACCTGCCCTGGGTACCCCCCACGTTGGTGGGGGACACACATACACCTGCCCTGGGTACACACCACGTTGGAGGAGGGACACACATACACCTGCCCTGGGTACACCCTACGTTGGAGGAGGGACACACATACACCTGCCCTGGGTACACACCACGTTGGAGGGGGACACACATACACCTGCCCTGGGTACACCCCACGTTGGTGGGGGACACACATACACCTGCCCTGGGTACACACCACGTTGGAGGGGAGACACACATACACCTGCCCTGGGTACACCCCCGACGTTGGAGGGGGGACACACATACACCTGCCCTGGGTACACCCCCGACGTTGGAGGGGGACACACATACACCTGCCCTGGGTACACCCCACGTTGGAGGGGGACACACATACACCTGCCCTGGGTACACCCCCGACGTTGGAGGGGGACACACATACACCTGCCCTGGGTACACCCCACGTTGGAGGGGGACACACATACACCTGCCCTGGGTACACACCCGACGTTGGTGGGGACACACAAGTGTCACACGTCTGCAGGTGTTGGGAGGCAGATGTAGAGGCAATGATGCAGGTGTTGTGGCACTGTGTGTGTGTGTGTGTGTGTGTGTGTGTGTGTGTGAGAGAGAGAGAGAGAGAGAGAGAGAGAGAGAGAGAGAGAGAGAGGGGGGGGGGGGGGGTAGGAGGTCAGTCAGTTGCCACACACGCCACAATATAAACTGGTCATTAAGGTCAACTTGGTGGACAGAAATCTTATGTTTATTCTCTATGTCAACCCCTTCTCTTCTCTATGTCGACCCCTTCTCTTCTCTATGTCAACCCCTTCTCTTCTCTATGTCGACCCCTTCTCTTCTCTATGTCGACCCTTCTCGTCTATGTCGACCCTCTCTTCTATGTCGACCCTTTCTTCTATGTCGACCCTCTCCTTTCTGTCGACCCCTCTCTTCTATGTCGACCCTCTCCTTTCTGTCGACCCTTTCTTCTATGTCGACCCCTCTCTTCTATGTCGAACCCTCTTCCTCCATACGTACACATACGACCCGAGGGAATTCAAAATCTTCCAACAGGAGTCTGTAGAAAAGGGGTGAAAGGGGGAAAGGGGTGTGTGTGTGTGTGTGGAAGCGGGGTGGGTTGGTTGGTGTGTCTGTGTGTGTGTGTGTGTGTGTGTGTGTGTGTGTCTGTATCAGCGTCTCGCTGGAAAACAAAAAAACAAAATCAAGTGGGACACGCGCCATGGGATGAACCCACACCTTGGCCTCATTGCCCTCCATGTTGACGTATGCTGACGACTTGGAAAACGAGCTGTAACCCGGATCTTCTCGCCTCAGCACAACCCGTAAATAACGTTGAACTTGCGAGTGGGGAGGAAAAAAAAAAGAGGAAGGAAAAAAAAAATAATTTTCTTAGCAGTTCTTGCTAGATTACGTGGGTCTAGCGAGAGGGAATTGGTGAGGAGTTCGCTACATTCCCTGAGTGGGAGCTGGGAGGAGGGGAACCTCGAGAGGGGGGAGGGGAGGAGTTTAGCAGAGGGCGTTGGGGAGAATGCTGGGGAGGATGTAAGGAGTAGTTCAGCAGGTGTTGGGGGAGAGGGGAGAGAGGGGGAGAAATGTTATGATGTGGGGGGCACATTTCCAACCCCACACCACACCACACCACCACCCCTGGATCACACCCCACGATCTCTCCCCTCCCCACCTGTTATCTCCCCACCTAAAACCAGTGGGGAGATATATATATATATATATATATATATATATAACCTTAAAGACAGGTCCTGACGCTTTGGCTCCATCGCACTCCAAGCAATACTTAACATTCATCTAGCGGCAACAATAAAATCCCTCACCTCCCGAAACTTGCCAACATAGTATCAGCCTTATGTGTGATTTTTCCAAACCACCTGATTTTCCCTCCCTCCTAATCCTATATTCATCATCTGGACGCTTTGGAAAACCTGATCCACAACAGAATTTAAGCACAACATGGCTTTTAAACCAAGCTACGACTCTAACCCACTACGCAATGATCTCACACAATGGATTCTGGAAAGCTTCAACTAACCACATCTCCCACACACACACACACACCGTATCATCAGCAAACAGACATTGAGAAAGCATTTGACGCGGCTAACCTCGACACTGGTTAAACCCCCTCTCCCATCTCAGTGTTGAGGGCTATTCTTCCACTCGTCCACACCCATGTGAAACTACACCCCCTAGACACGTACCAAACTACACTCCCTAGACACGTACCAAACTACACTTCCTAGACACGTACCAAACTACACTCCCTAGACACGTACCAAACTACACTCCCTAGACACGTACCAAACTACACTCCCTAGACACGTACCAAACTACACTCCCTAGACACGTACCAAACTACACTCCCTAGACACGTACCAGTTACACTTTCTCCGTCTTAGATTTGGACAAATGCTGGATTTACCATATCCCTTCTTCCCCATGATTCAACTACTACAGCGAAGACACACACACACACACACACACACACACACACACACACACACACACACACACACACACATCAATTACCGTTCATTTTGCCCTTCAATCTCTCCCCACGTGGGAGATGAGTCTACAATCTCCAGTCCAGTGGACGTGGCCAGCTTTCTGAGAGCTGCAGTGGGTGAAGTTAGGTACGCCAGGGCCAGGTGGGTTGGTATGTAGGTGGGGAGTGGCTCAGCAGGGGGCTGGGAAGAATGTTAGGGAGTGGGGAGTGGTACAGCAGGGGCTGGGGAGAATGTTAGGGAGTGGGGAGTGGTACAGCAGGGGCTGGGGTGAATGTTAGGGAGTGGGGAGTATTTCAGCAGGGGCTGAGGAGAATGTTAGGGAGTGGGGAGTGGTTCAACAGGGGCTGGGGAGAATGTTAGGGAGTGGGGAGTGGTACAGTAGGGGCTAGGGTGAGTGTTAGGGAGTAGGGAGTGGTTTCAGCAGGGGCTGGGGTGAGTGTTAGGGAGTGGGGAGTGGTTTCAGCAGGGGCTGGGGTGAATGTTAGGGAGTGGGGAGTGGTACAGCAGGGGCTGGGGTGAATGTTAGGGAGTGGGGAGTGGCACAGCAGGGGCTGGGGTGAATGTTAGGGAGTGGGGAGTGGCACAGCAGGGGCTGGGGTGAATGTTAGGGAGTGGGGAGTGGTTCAGCAGGGGCTGGGGTGAATGTTAGGGAGTGGGGAGTGGCACAGCAGGGGCTGGGGTGAATGTTAGGGAGTGGGGAGTGGTACAGCAGGGGCTGGGGTGAATGTTAGGGAGTGGGGAGTGGTACAGCAGGGGCTGGGGTGAATGTTAGGGAGTGGGGAGTGGTTTCAGCAGGGACTGGGGTGAATGTTAGGGAGTGGGGAGTGGTTTCAGCAGGGGGCTGGGGTGAATGTTAGGGAGTGGGGAGTGGTACAGCAGGGGCTGGGGTGAATGTTAGGGAGTCCCAGTCCCAGCGTTGGGATCTTATCATCTCTCTCCCTCACCTCTCTCTCTCTCTCTCTCTCTCTCTCTCTCTCTCTCTCTCTCTCTCTCTCTCTCTCTCTCTCTCCCCTCTCCCCCGGTGTGAGCCTCGCCCCTCACCCCGCCTGTTTACCCAGGCCAGCTAATGTAAGACATGAAAGTTTTAATTAATCACTTTTCAAAAATCAGCCTCATGAAAATTTCACCTCACTTCCCCTCCCCCCCTTCCCCTCTCTTCACTCCCCTCACTCCCTCCCCTCACTCCTCCCTACCCCCTCCCCTCACTCTCTCTCTCCCCGCCAGGCAGTACTCGCCACCTCTCGCCTCCCTGCACCCTTCATTCTCGCCTCCCTGCACCCTTCATTCTCGCCTCCCTGTACTCTTCATTCTCGCCTCCCTGCACCCTTCATTCTCGCCTCCCTGCACCCTTCATTCTCGCTTCCCTGCACCCTTCATTCTCGCCTCCCTGTACTCTTCATTCTCGCCTCCCTGCACCCTTCATTCACGCCTCCCTGCACCCTTCATTCCAACCTCCCTGCACCCTTCTTTCACGCCTCCCTGCACCCTTCATTCTCGCCTCCCTGTACTCTTCATTCTCGCCTCCCTGCACCCTTCATTCTCGCCTCCCTGCACCCTTCATTCTCGCTTCCCTGCACCCTTCATTCTCGCCTCCCTGTACTCTTCATTCTCGCCTCCCTGCACCCTTCATTCACGCCTCCCTGCACCCTTCATTCCAACCTCCCTGCACCCTTCTTTCACGCCTCCCTGCACCCTTCATTCTCGCTTCCCTGCACCCTTCATTCTCGCCTCCCTGCACCCTTCATTCTCGCCTCCCTGCACCCTTCATTCTCGCCTCCCTGCACCCTTCATTCTCGCCTCCCTGCACCCTTCATTCTCGCCTCCCTGCACCCTTCATTCTCGCCTCCCTGCACCCTTCATTCTCGCTTCCCTGCACCCTTCATTCTCGCCTCCCTGTACTCTTCATTCTCGCCTCCCTGCACCCTTCATTCACGCCTCCCTGCACCCTTCATTCCAACCTCCCTGCACCCTTCATTCTCGCCTCCCTGCACCCTTCATTCTCGCCTCCCTGCACCCTTCATTCTCGCCTCCCTGCACCCTTCATTCTCGCCTCCCTGCACCCTTCATTCTCGCCTCCCTGCACCCTTCATTCTCGCCTCCCTGCACCCTTCATTCTCGCCTCCCTGCACCCTTCATTCTCGCCTCCCTGCACCCTTCATTCTCGCCTCCCTGCACCCTTCATTCTCGCCTCCCTGCACCCTTCATTCTCGCCTCCCTGCACCCTTCATTCTCGCCTCCCTGCACCCTTCATTCTCGCCTCCCTGCACCCTTCATTCTCGCCTCCCTGCACCCTTCATTCTCGCCTCCCTGCACCCTTCATTCTCGCCTCCCTGCACCCTTCATTCTCGCCTCCCTGCACCCTTCATTCTCGCCTCCCTGCACCCTTCATTCTCGCCTCCCTGCACCCTTCATTCTCGCCTCCCTGCACCCTTCATTCTCGCCTCCCTGCACCCTTCATTCTCGCCTCCCTGCACCCTTCATTCTCGCCTCCCTGCACCCTTCATTCTCGCCTCCTGAACCCTTCATTCTCGCCTCCCTGCTACATCTGTCATTCTCTCGCCTCCCTGCACCCTTCATTCACGCCTCCCTGCACCCTTCATTCCAACCTCCCTGCACCCTTCTTTCACGCCTCCCTGCACCCTTCATTCTCGCCTCCCTGCACCCTTCATTCTCGCCTCCCTGCACCCTTCATTCTCGCCTCCCTGCACCCTTCATTCACGCCTCCCTGCACCCTTCATTCCAACCTCCCTGCACCCTTCTTTCACGCCTCCCTGCACCCTTCATTCTCGCTTCCCTGCACCCTTCATTCTCGCCTCCCTGCACCCTTCATTCTCGCCTCCCTGCACCCTTCATTCACGCCTCCCTGCACCCTTCATTCCAACCTCCCTGCACCCTTCTTTCACGCCTCCCTGCCACTTCATTTCTCGTGTCTCATACTTCTTTCAATCGTCGATGCTCCTGGCTCACTCGACCTGTGCCGCTCCTGGCTCACTCGACCTATGCACTGGGGGCCCCCACTCGACCTGTGCACTGGGGCCCCACTCGACCTGTGCACAGGGGGCCCCCACTCGACCTGTACACTGGGGGCCCCACTCGACCTATGCACTGGGGGTCCCACTCGACCTGTGCACTGGGGGCCCCCACTCGACCTGTGCACTGGGGGCCCCCACTCGACCTATGCACCGGGGGCCCCCACTCGACCTGTGCACTGGGGGCCCCACTCGACCTGTGCACTGGGGGCCCCACTCGACCTATGCACTGGGGGCCCCACTCGATCTGTGCACTGGGGGCCCCACTCGACCTGTGCACTGGGGGCCCCCACTCGACCTATGCACTGGGGGCCCCCACTCGACCCTGTGCACTGGGGGCCCCACTCGACCTATGCACTGGGGGCCCCACTCGACCTGTGCACTGGGGGCCCCACTCGACCTGTGCACTGGGGGCCCCCACTCGACCTATGCACTGGGGGCCCCCACTCGACCTGTGCACTGGGGGCCCCACTCGACCTGTGCACTGGGGGCCCCACTCGACCTGTGCACTGGGGGCCCCCACTCGACCTATGCACTGGGGGCCCCACTCGACCTGTGCACTGGGGGCCCCACTCGACCTGTGCACAGGGGGCTCCCACTCGACCTGTGCACAGGGGGCCCCACTCGACCTGTGCACAGGGGGCCTCACTCGACCTATGCACTGGGGGCCCCTACTCGACCTGTGCACTGGGGGCCCTGCTGGCCAGGGCTTACAACACTGCCCACACCAGAGAGAGAGAGAGAGAGAGAGAGAGAGAGAGAGAGAGAGAGAGAGAGAGAGAGAGAGAGAGAGAGAGAGAGAGAGCTGGTCTGGGGGCCTACTTTTACAGTCCGGTAATTAAAGTGAAGGAGAGAAAGAAAAAAAGAAAAAAAAATTGGCTACATCTTTCATGGGGGGGGGGGGGGGGCATTTCACGCCATATATTCCCCTCCTCTCTTCCTCCCCTCTTCGCCGCCCCCCTCCCCTCTCCCCCCCGGTGTGCTATTTGACCGACACACACACACACACACACACACACACACACACACACACACACACACACACACACACACACACACGAACATCTGGTACTTCGCCAGGTTCATGACGTCACGGTTCCTTGTAAGGGGGGGGTAAAAAGGGGGGGAGGGGGGAGGGGGAGGGGGGAACATACATGGGTACTATGTATTTTTTTGTGTTTGTTTTCGTTCTGGATCACCGTTTCCCGCGTGGGTGGGGTAGCGCCAGGAACGGGGTGAGAAGAGGTCGCCTCCGTTCACATCCATTCGCTAGTCCAGTGACAGCGCGTCGACCCCTGTATATCACATAGTTCCAATTCACTTTATTCCGTGCACGCCTCTCACCCTCCTGCATATAATATATATATATATATATATATATATATATATATATATATATATATATATATATATATATATATATAATATATATATAATAATATATATATATATATATATATATATATATATATATATATATATATATATATATATATATATATATATACCCTAATTACATTTTCTTTAGAGATAACTTCACCAATTTAACTTGACCCTGATAAACCTCACTGGATTAAGCAAATACAACCCGAATTCATCATTGTTAATTACCCTATCATTACGAGCGGCACAACCTAACATGGCCGACCGACGCAAGATATAACCAAGCCACGTTTCCCGCCTCCCCTTCCCCCCTCACATGCGTTCGAGCGGGCCTGGCGCTTTCCAAACCCACCACCCTCCTCCTCCTCCCCCTTCCCTCCCCTACTGACGACGGCTAGAACGCATATCCATCACCACCACCACCCTGTCCCCCTCTCTCTCTCTCTCTCAGCCAATCAACGACCAGGATGAATATTTCAGGCCACCAATCAACTGCCGAAGGGGAATAGGCCATCAGCCAATCAACGACAGGGGGTGAATAGACCATCGGCCAATCAGCTCGGCGCGTGTGTACAGAGACTATTTTAGAAAACGGGAACCCAAGGCCCTTTTTTTTTCTGTCGCTGGTCGCTAATTGCCTGACGTTGAAAATCTTCAATTGCGCGTTTTTTTTTTTTCCCCTCGGGCCTTTTTTTTTTCCCCTTTTCTTTTTTTTTGTTCACGGAAGGCTATTGAGTTCAGGTGATGATACGTCTTCTGATCTAATGTCACACAAGGACACAGACCGGCAACCAGGGAGAGAGAGAGAGAGAGAGAGAGAGAGAGAGAGAGAGAGAGAGAGAGAGAGACACACAGACACCGGTTGTGCTGACCTGCAGTCAGGTCAACCTCCAGTGGGTCAGAGTGTATTCATCTTGGGTCGAGGTCAACCTCCAGTGAGTCATCATGGGTTGAGAGGTCAACCTCCAGAGAGTCATCATGGGTCGAGGTCAACCTCCAGTGGGTCAAAGTGTACTCAACATAAGTCGAGGTCAACCTCCAGTGGGTCAAAGTGTACTCATCATGGGCCAAGGTCAACCTCCAGTGGGTCAAAGTGTACTCATCATGGGTCGAGGTCAACCTCCAGTGGGTCAGAGTGTACCCATCATGGGTCGAGGTCAACCTCCAGTGGGTCAGAGTGTACTCATCATGGGTTGAGGTCAACCTCCAGTGGGTCAGAGTGTACCCATCATGGGTCGAGGTCAACCTCCAGTGAGTCAGTGTACTCATCATGGGTTAAGGTCAACCCCCAGTGGGTCAAAGTGTACTCATCATGGGTCGAGGTCAACCTCCAGTGGGTCAGAGTGTACTCATCATGGGTCGAGGTCAACCTCCAGTGGGTCAAAGTGTACTCATCATGGGTCGAGGTCAACCTCCAGTGAGTCAGAGGGTACCCATCATGGGTCGAGGTCAACCTCCAGTGGGTCAGAGTGTGCTCATCATGGGTTAAGGTCAACCTCCAGTGGGTCAAAGTGTACTCATCATGGGTCGATGTCAACCTCCAGTGGGTCAGAGTGTACTCATCATGGGTCGAGGTCAACCTCCAGTTAGTCAGTGTACTCATCACGGGTCGAGGTCAACCTCCAGTGAGTCAGAGTGTACTCATCATGGGTCGAGGTCAACCTCCAGTGAGTCAGAGTGTACTCATCATGGGTCGAGGTCAACCTCCAGTGAGTCAGAGTGTACTACATCACAAGTCGAGGATGATCTAGCATATTCACCCGCTCTCTCTAACCATTCCCAGTGAGGTCATCCTTGACCCAGGTCACTCTCCACACACACACGTCGCCCTCCACTTAAAAGTCGTCTCTCCACCCGGGTCATCCTCGAATACCGTCATGTCATCCTCCACTCAGACCATTTCACGCCACCCATATCTACCACTCGAGTCATCCTCCAAAAAGTACACCCTCCACCTATGTCACCCTCAAGACTTAAGTAACGACACTCGACCCCCCTCTGCAACGCCGAGAAGGTCCCTCAACCAATCAGAGACCAGCTTCGTTCTACCTCCACCAATCACCTCCCATCCCGCTCTTTCCCTCGGCGTTCCTTTAGCTTATTCCCTGCCCGGGAAAACACACGCCTTAGAATCCCCCGCCAAATTCACATTCCTCTAAAATGAATTACAACAAAAAAGAAGAAAAAAATTAAATATAAAATGAAAACGTTCCCACGTACAAATATTAACATACATACCAACATGAGTATATACGTATATATATATATATATATATATATATATATATATATATATATATATATATATATATATATATATATATATATATATATGTATTAAGTTATCGCCATCCGATATGATATGAAACACCGACTCGTTCTGGAAAAAAAAAAATTTAAAAGAATTAGGAAAAAAAAAAAAAAAAAGAAATCCGGGGAGAATCCAGCCAGCTCTGGGGAGGAGGGAGGAAGAGGGGAGAAGGAGGGCCTCCTCCCTCCTCTCCCCTGGCTGGCTGGCTGGCTGAAGTAAAGCAAATATTGACAATTTTCGAAACCTTGGATTCGGCTGAACCTTCCCCGCTAACGGTTTCCTGATGAAGCCAGTAGCGGGGGCTAATTATATCGCTCACCGCCCACCTCCCGGACGATCTCTCTCGCTCTCCGCCCGCAGCCGATATTTCGCTTATAAAAACCGTACGGTCGTGGTCAAGCCCATGGGCGGTCGGCGATAAAAACGAATGGGTGTACCGTCGAGCTAGGTCGTCCGAGCGGAGGAGGAAGGGAATGAGAGGCGGAAGAATACCGGCGCGGAGAGGAGGCGCCATTACGGACGAAACGCTGTGAAATGCAGATGGATCATAGCGGGAAGTAAAAATAAATGGCTTGAAAGCTGACTGAGCACAAGTTTTGTAATTAGAAACATTTTCGGTTCGTCGAGCGCCATTTTCTAATGAGTTCCTATCCTGAGTTAATTACAACATTTAAATTACATGAGTGAATCCGGGCAGATTGGAAGGGAAAATATTGGCTCGGGTGAGGCAGAGATTTGGCGGGAAACGCGACGACGGATGAGGGCAGACATTTTTCTAAAGTTGCCCGGGGGAAAGGGGGATCATTATTACCAGAAATTCATAGCAATGAGACTGTTTATTAAATAAATACAATTCCCCCGTGTAATCTGAAAGAGTTAATGGACACTGTACTCTGTTTATATGAAGCCTGAATGGAGTTCCTGAAGTTGAAGAGGATTAATTCTAAAGCTGTAGGACCCAGATTGGGTCTACGTCTTTATTTACTTTTTTTAATTATTTATTTTACATTCATTATACTTGGTCGCTGTCTCCCGCGTTAGCGAGATAGCGTAAGGAAACAGACAAAAGAATGGCCCAACCCACCAACATATACGTGTATATACATAAACGCCCACACACGCACATATACATACCTATACATTTCAACGCAAACCTACATATACATACACAGACATATACATATATAAACACGAACATATTCATACTTGCTGCCTTCATCCATTTTCGTCGCCACCCCATCACACATGAAATGGCACCCCCCTACCCCCGCGCACTCGAAGTAGCGCTAGGAAATGACAACAAGGCCACATTCGTTCACACTCAGTCTCTAGCTGCCATGTATAA
Organism: Panulirus ornatus; assembly: GCF_036320965.1. Lineage (NCBI taxonomy): Eukaryota > Metazoa > Arthropoda > Malacostraca > Decapoda > Palinuridae > Panulirus > Panulirus ornatus. The sequence goes on from NC_092230.1 coordinate 41,173,477, forward strand.
TGCACCGAAACCACAGCTCCCTTTCCACATCCAGGCCGCACAAAACTTTCCATGGTTTACCCAAGACGCTTCACGTGCCCTGGTTCAATCCACTGACAGCACGTCGACCCCGGTACACCACATCTTTCCAATTCACTCTATTCCTTGCACTCCTTTCACCCATTTGTATGTTCACTCCATTTTTCACTCCATTCTTCCACCTCCAATTTGGTCTCCCACTTCTCGTTTTCTCCACCTCTGACACATGTATCCTCTTTGTCAATCTTTCCTTACTCATTCTCTTCATGTGACCAAACCATTTCAATACACCCTCTTCTGCTCTCTTAACCACGCTCTTTTTATTAACACACATCTCTCTTACCCTTTCATTACTTACTCGATCAAACCACCTCACACTACATATTGTCCTCAAACATCTCATTTCTAACACATCCACCCTCCTCCGCACAACTCTATCCATAGCCCACGTCTCGCAACCATATAACATTGTTGGAACCGCTATTCCTTCAAACACATATTTTTGCTTTCCGACATATAGTTCTCGCCTTCCACACATTCTTCAACGCTCCCAGAACCTTCGCCCCCTCCCCCACCCTGTGACTCACCTCCGCTTCCATGGTTCCATCCGCTGCCAAATCCACTCCCAGATATCTAAAACACTTCACTTCCTCCAGTTTTCCTCCGTTCAAATTTACCTCCCAATTAACTTGTCCCTCAACCCTACTGAACCTTGCTCTTACTCACATGTACTCTCAGCTTTCTTCTTTCACACTCGTTACCAAACTCAGTCACAAACGTTTGCAGTTTCTCACTCGAATCAGCCACCAGCTATGTATCATCAGCGAACAACAATTGACTCACTTACCAAGCCCTCTCATCCACAACAGACTCCATACTTGCCCCTCTCTCCAAAACTCTTACATTCAACTCCCAAACCACCCCATCCATAAACAAATTCAACAACCATGGAGCCATCACGCATCCCTGCCGCAAATCGACATTCACTGAGAACCAATCACTTTCCTCTCTTCCTACACGTACACATGCCTTACATCCTCGATAAAAACTTTTCACTGCTTCTAACAACTTACCTCCCACACCATATGCTCTTAATACTTTTCACAGAGCATCTCTATCAACTCTATCATATGCCTTCTCCAGATCCATAAATGCTACATACAAATTCCTTTGTTTTTCTAAGTATTTCTCACATACATTCTTCAAAGCAAACACCTGATCCACACATCCTCTACCGCTTCTGAAACCACACTGCTCTTCCCCAATCTGATGCTCTGTACATGCCTTCACCCTCTCAATCAATACCCTCCCATATAATTTACCAGGAATACTCGACAAACTTATACCTCTGTAATTTGAACACTCACCTTTATCCCCTTTGCATTTGTCCAATGGCATTATGCATGCATTCCGCCAATCCTCAGGCACTTCACCATGAACCATACATACATTGAATATCCTTACCAACCAGTCAACAACACAGTCACCCCCTTTTTGTTAATAAATTCCACTGCAATACCTTCCAAACCTGCCGCCTTGCCGGCTTTCATCTCCCGCAAAGCTTTCACTACCTCTTCTCTGTATACCAAACCATTTTCTCCCTAACCCTTTCACTTCGCACACCACCTCGACCAAAACACCCTATATCTGCCACTCTATCATCAAACACATTCAACAAACCTTCAAAATACTCACTCCATCTCCTCCTCACATCACCACTACTTGTTATAACCTCCCCATTATCCCCCTTCACCGATGTTCCCATTTGTTCCCTTGTCTTACGCACTTTATTTACCTCCTTCCAGAACATCTTTTTATTCTCCCTAAAGTTTAATGATTTTCTCTCACCCCAACTCTCATTTGCCCTCTTTTTCCCCCCCTCCTGCACCTTTATTTTTTTTTTTCTAAATAAAATCGTTAATATCATCATTTATCCCATATGCTAAATGACAGCAATGATAATGAAAAAAAAAAAAGATCTTGTGATACAGCGTTTAAAGCAAAGCGTTTAAGACTTCATTTTGCAGCCGAGTTTTAATTAAAAGCGAAAAAGAGAGAGAAAAAAGATAAGGTATGTCATTAGTATTCGTGTTTTACGGGACGAGAATTTTTCGCTCGTGTTACCCCGTCTCTTAACCTTGTATATATATATATGTACCATGATTCGAAACACACACTCCAGTCCCAGGGAGAGTGTGTGCTAATCCCAGGGAAAGTGCGTGTCGTGGTCCCAGGGAAAGTGCGTGTCGTGGTCCCAGGGAAAGTGTGTTTCATGATCCCAGGGAAAGTGCGTTGTGTCCCGAGGGAAAGTGTGTCGTGGTCCCAGGCAGAGTGCGTTGTGTCCCACAGGAGAATGTCTTGTGTTTCTAGAGAAAGTGAATTATGGTCCAGGGGAGTGCGTTGTGGCCGCTGGGAAAGTGCTTTTGTTGTGTTTCTGTTGAGTGTGTGTTGTGATTCCACGAAGAGTGTGTTTTTGGTCCCACGAAGAGTGTGTTTTTGGTCCCACGAAGAGTGTGCTGTGGTCCCACGAAGAGTGTGGTTTGGTCCCACGAAGAGTGTGTTTTTAGTCCTACAAACAGTGTGTTGTGACCCCACGAAGAGTGTGTTGTGGTCCCACGAAGAGTGTGTTTTTAGTCCCACGAAGAGTGTTTTGGTCCCACGAAGAGTGTGTTGTGGTCCCATGCAGTGTTGCGTGGTTCGGAGGCAAACTTCCTCCTTGTATTATCACATTAAACCAGCAGAGGTCAGTTTGTGACCTGAACAACAGGTAAGCTGACCTCAGGTGACCTGGACCCGCTCAACACACCTCTCTCTTGACCCCGGACCAACACCCTGTCCACCAGCAAACTGTCTCGTTAAGCGACTAACCTAACCACCCGTTGACCTCAAATGACCACAATACACGACGGTAACCGCCCACTCAACTCTAGACATCATTGCACTAACTCTCCCTTCTGCAGAAGTTCCACGAGATCAACTCTCCCTTCTGCAGAAGCTCCACGAGACCAACATTCTCCCTTCTGCAGAAGCTCCACGAGACCAACTCTCTCCCTTCTGCAGAAGCTCCACGAGACCAACTCTCTCCCTTCTGCAGAAACTCCACGAGACCAACACTCTCCCTTCTGCAGAAGCTCCACGAGACCAACACTTTCTTCTGCAGAAGCTCCACGAGACCAACTCTCTTTCTTCTGCAGAAGCTCCATGAGACCAAGTCTCCCACACAGAACGCCTGCCACATCTCGTACACTTACACCAGCACATGAGAACCCTACCCCATCTCACGTCACCTTACCCCATCTCCGTACTAACCCCGCTGATCACATTTCTGCTTACACAATTAAGCACTGCTACCTATGTTTCCATCCCCCCTCTCGGTCTTCATCGATACAAAAGAAATTTGGCACCTTGTTACACACCAATGAAAAACCAAACACCATCTTCGCACGGAACTTACACACACACACACACACACACACACACACACACACACACACCCACACACACACAAATCCAAGTGTTTTAACATGTTTATCATTAGCTATCTCTCTTATCTTAGCAATGACCTTTGACCTCGTGTCATAGGTACAGCTTAGTACCCGTATCAAGATATCAGATAAAAATGATCTAATTTTTTTTTTGGTTAATTAGTTTTCAAAATGATCCGTCTTTTTTTATCACTTGATTTCCCAGAACAATTCTCTATAAACGTATGTTCACACCACAAAATACTTCTCATGTGAGAAATATAATTGTGTAAATATTCGTTTTCGAGTTGAGTTCCCGCGTCACAAAAAACAGAAATGGTTATCATTAACAGTTCTACAGAAGAAAATGGAAACATTCGTTGTCAACTCCTCACAGAAAATGGGAAACGGTCAACTCATTTTATCGACCAATCCTTTGGGGTGGATGAACAGCTGGATTGACTGTGGACCGACTGCCGCAGCCGCAACCAGGATTCGAACCTATGCACTCGGCCCTGGACAGCCCGTGAATGCGTCATGGGCAGAAATGCTAACTACACTGTTAGACATTACAATGATCGCATAAAAAAATCTATTCTAATGATAATATCTCAGTTAATAAATATAACCAATTTATTCAAAAGATCTCGATTATTTTGAGATGATTTCATTACAGAATGACTGAACACTTGACGATTTCTTTTCCAAACCCTGTTTTCGTTTTTTCGCCTTTAACATCTGAAATACCCCATCAATTCGCTATATATTTCTTACAATCACCTTCAAATATGGCAATGATAACTATCCAAGGCATTAACCATGGACAACCACACGGTAGACCTCATTATTTACATAAACTCATAATACGAAAAAATGACTAACACAAACTCAGACGAGAATCCAATATGGCGGACGCACACACACCCCCGAGACACCATCTCGAAAACCTGCGAGAGAGAGAGAGAGAGAGAGAGAGAGAGAGAGAGAGAGAGAGAGAGAGAGAGAGAGAGAGAGAGAGAGAGAGAGAGAGAGAGAGAGAGTCTGTCTGTCTGTCTCTCTGTATGTCTCTCTGTATGTCTGACTCTCTCTCTCTCTCTCTCTCTCTCTCTCTCTCTCTCTCTCTCTCTCTCTCTCTCTCTCTCTCTCTCTCTCACCAGGACCCAGCCCGGGACACCTCGGCTGACCCAGGCGAATTCCTGTTGGGTACGGGAGCCACACACACACACATACTGGGGTCTTGCTTTCCACCGTGGCCTAGATTCTCCTTGTCTCCGGGTGTGTGTGTGTGTGTGTGTGTGTGTGTGTGTGGGGTTAGGTAAGCTACGTCGAGGAACAGGTCAACCGATGGTAACACAGAGAGAAAATGGAATTAGGGAAATCGCTTTTAAAAAAAGAAAAGAAAAAGGAATCAGGTTCTATGGCTGACATTCGTCTAAGGGTTGAAGATTAACTTGAGGACAATGGTTCGATGTTTTTTTCTTTATGGACGACGATGCGATATTTAATCACGATATTACGACCCTGGGATAATAATTAAATGTCCTGGTTTGTAACCTGTAATTTCCAGGTTAGGTTAACGGCCATAATGGCTATTTGTGGGTTATACCGTCATGTTCCATGCGTCCGATGACTTTGATTCGCTCAACACCAAAGTAATAATTACGTCTTTCTTGAGGTATTTTTGCTCAAATGGAGAACTTATAGAAAACGGAGAGCCCGTTGTTACCCAAACCCCAAAGATGTCGTAGTTTCATTGTTTCCCGTAAAGAAACAAACATGGTTTTAACAATTCGTCTGGAGGGAGGGAGGGAGGGAAAACACACACACACACACACACACACACTCAAGTCAATAAACAAATACGAAATCAAAACTCTACAATGAGTGAGGTGATGTGAGAGGATGGAGGAGGGGGGGGGGGGGGGAGAAGACAAGGGAGAGTGAGTGAGAGGAGAGCGTGGGAGGGTGAGGTACAAGCGTGGGGAGAGGGGGAGGGAGGGACGAGAAAGCACAACCTCAAACATTGGACCATTGTGGCCTGGGCCTGGGCACCACCTCACTCACTTCCTCACACACACATACTCTACTTCCCTACACCATTATTATCTTTTCTCAAATATAGCCTCAATCTAACCTTCAATAAATAAAGCCATTATTTAAATAAGACCTTTAAGTATCTCTTATGACCAACGTGTGTATCAAATTACCTTAAACGACGTAGAACGAAGGTGAAATATGAATTCATAAAACGAGAAGTGAGGTAGGCGGGCGGGCGGGCGACAACACAAATGGCTGCCGTGGGTTAGGTTGGTCCCACATCTCGTAGTTATCTATCCGGTAGTCCTCCTCCGAGGACGACCACCTCGCCCTCGAGTGAAGGAGGATATCTGGCCAAGACCTTCGCCAGGGTCGTCCCCCCTTTTTATCCGGGCAGTTGTGACAACACAGGAACAATGACCGAAAACTTTTCTTCTCCTCTTCTTCTCTTCCCGCCATCCCAGCCAGCCCAGCCCAGCCCGACCCAGAACTGACAAACTTGCTTTAGGCTCGTCGTCTTCCACACACACACACACACACACACACACACACACACAACGCTTGACAGAGGTTTAAAAACGGTGATTGGCTTTTTTTCCCTCTTTATATAAACCTTTAAATAAAATAATAATAATAACAAATGGTCTACTAAAATGCTTTTGTTATTATCGCACGAACTTGCTTTAGGTTCGTCGTCACACACACACACACACACACACACACACACACAAAACAACGCTTGACCGAAGTTTAAAAACGGTTGCTGGCCTTTTTTCTCCCCCTTTATATAAACCTTTGAATAAAATAATAATAACAAATGGTCTACTAAAATGCTTTTGTTATCACACGAACTTGCTTTAGGTTCGTCGTCACACACACAAACACACACACACACACACACACACACACACACACACAAAATAACACTTGACCGAAGTTTAAAAACGGTGACTGGCTTCCCCCCCCCCCCTTATATAAACCTTTAAATAAAATAACAATAGCAAATGGTCTACTAAAATGCTTTTGTTATTATCACACGAACGAGTACAACAGACAGGGTTGGTCTATGCAAATGTTGAGATTCGATAAATGACTCCCCCCCCCAAAAAAAAAAAATCTTTATCAAGGAGCGTTATTTAAAATACACGTGTTGAAATAGGAAATATAAATAGTTTCCAAAATAATACTTTAGTCCCTCCCCACCACAATGTTGGGTGAGGACCTTCCCTCCCCCCTCCCTCCCCAACCTCTTCAATGGTTGATTTCAATGGCCTCCCCCCACCCCCCAACCCCTTCGACGATTTATCTCAATAACTATTTTATTTAATCATTCTCTGTTCTCATCTCTCGTTTAATCATTTTGTCTTTATAGAAAATGGATAAATATGAAATAAAATTGGTACATTTATTTCCTACGTGTTTATTTATTATTTTGATTATGTTGGAACATAATTTATTACCATACTGAATAATATTATCCAAATATTTATCGAACTGTGGATTTAAAATTTTAAAGTTGGCGTGGACACACAATATACCCAAACACCAACTTCATATCTCTTTATTGATATGTTTTCTCTCTTTATCTTTACTATCTTTAATTTTCATAATTTCCACGTTTTTATTTATCATTTTGATCATTTTAAAACATAACTCATTACCATATTTAATAGTATTATCCAAATGTTTATAGAAAATTGGATTTAAAATTTTAAAGTGGGCGTGGACACACAATATACCCACACACCAATTTTAATATCTCTTTATTGATATGTTTTCTCTCTTTTATCTTTATTATCTTTAATCTTCATCATTATTGATATGTTTTCTCTCTTTATCTTTATTATCTTTAATCATAATTTCCCCACATACGTTAAGTCTTAGGGGGATTCATGTATGAAGACTTTATATACTAAATAATAAAGAAAAAAATGGTAACAGGTTTAATGACCTTTCTCGTTAATCGTTAAGCCAGAGAAAGAGGACTACCCTTCCTCGTTCATCGCTGGTCGTTAAGCCCAACAAACGAACTACCCTTAAAACTTATAACTGCTCCAATAGCACTATAGTCTCCCTAAATCTTTGAAAGGCGTTTTTTTTATCTCGAGAATAATCCCCACAAATATCAAACATTTGTAGACATAGAATAAATAAATAAGAGAAAAGTGTGAAAAAAAAATAACACTTCGTTCAATGTGTATTCATTTTTTTTTTTACTTGTTTCCAGAAATTCGAAAATGACTTACGTGTGTGTGTGTGTGTGTGTGTGTGTGTGTGTGTGTGTGTCGGGTCACGTGAGGTGGACCCGATGGCCGCCATGTTTGTTGTTGTGGTGTGTGTGTGTGTGTGTGTGTGTGTGTGTATACGGGTGAGGTCTAGGTGTCTTGTTTGTTTTGGTCCGCACTTGACGTTCTAAGCCCCCCCCCCCCATTCCCCATCCCCATCTCCCCCCCCCTCCACCCCATCCACATAGCCAAGGTGAGAGAGAGAGAGAGAGAGAGAGAGAGAGAGAGAGAGAGAGAGAGAGAGAGAGAGAGAGAGAGAGAGAGAGAGAGAGGTGGTGAGAGAAGGGAGAATGGCTGTGTGAGCAAGCAACACACACACACACACACACACACACACACACACACACACCACACACACACACACACACACACACACTCAGGTTGTAAGAAAGACAATAGGGGAGTCTACGACCATTTTCCTCTGTTGGAGGATAGCATTATCGTCCTACATGACTATCGCATATAGATGGAGACAGGCAACTTAATGTAGAAGGAAGGGAAAGAGACGGAACACCTTTGTATTACAGATTCGGGAGGTCTACTACCATGGGAAGTCTATGGGAAAGTGAAAATAGAAAACGTGTTTCGGTTAATAAATCATTTACCCCTCCCTTTCTACTCTGGGGTACTATGAAAACATTATTAAGTCTCTAAGTCCTTCTTGAATTAGACTCATTTACTGATAATTAACATAAAGACTATATATTTATTGTTAAAGCAGGCTCATTTACTGTTAATTAACATAAAGACTATACATTTATTGTTAAAGCAGGCTCATTTACTGTTAATTAACATCATTACCGCATTTATTTCTATGGAATGCCAGGGCATCAACTCACAGTTGCCTTGGTAGAACTGAGCGAATGTTCATTCAACTGTTCTATTACCACTCCAGCGAATGAACACGTCGGCCTACGTCAGTGTTACGTAGCAGAGGTGTGAGAGTATAGGGCAGTGTGAGAGGGAGTGAAGGGGAGAGAGAGGGAGAGAACAGTGGGCTGTGTGAGAGGGAAGGGAAGGGGAGAGGGATGGAGAACAGTTTGCTGAGTGAGAGGGATGGGTAGCAGAGGTGTGAGAGTATAGGGCAGTGTGAGAGGGAGTGAAGGGGAGAGAGAGGGAGAGAACAGTGGGCTGTGTGAGAGGGAAGGGAAGGGGAGAGGGATGGAGACCAGTTTGCTGTGTGAGAGGGATGGGTAGCAGAGGTGTGAGAGTATAGGGCAGTGTGAGAGGGAGGGAAGGGGAGAGAGAGGGAGAGGGAGAGAGAACAGTGGGCTGTGTGAGAGGGAAGAGAAGGGGAGAGGGATGGAGAACAGTTTGCTGAGTGAGAGGGATGGGTAGCAGAGGTGTGAGAGTATAGGGCAGTGTGAGAGGGAGTGAAGGGGAGAGAGAGGGAGAGAACAGTGGGCTGTGTGAGAGGAAGAGGAGAGAGATGGAGAACAGTTTGCTGAGTGAGAGGGATGGAGTACAATGGGCGTACTATTATGTATTTTAACTCGACTTGACTTATATTTATCTAACACGAAACATCTGTCTATGATCTGAGCTATGTTACTCCCTCACATTAAGGTGGAGGGAGGTTTCTATCCACTGGGGGTAGGGTGATGGAGGGTGACGAAGGCTGGTGGAAGGTGATGGAATCTTGTGTAAGGTGAGGGAGGCGCGTGTAAGGTGATGGAGGCTGGTATAGGGTGATGGAGAATGATATAGGGTGATGGAAGACAGTGTAGCGTGATGGTGAATGATGCAGGGTGATGGAAGACTGTGTAGGGTGATGGAGAATGGAATAGTGTCATGGAAAATAGTGTAGGGTGATAGAAAATGGTGTGGGGTGATGGAAGACAGTGTAGGGTGATAGAGAATGATGTAGGGTGATGGAAGACAGTGTAGGGTGATGGAGAATGATGTAGGGTGGTGGAGGCTGGTATAGGGCGATGGAGAATGATATAGGGTGATGGAAGACAGTGTAGCGTGATGGAGAATGATGCAGGGTGATGAAAGACACTGTAGGGCGATGGAGAATGATATAGGGAGATGGAGACTGGTATAGGGTGATGGAGGCTGGTATAGGGTGATGGAGAATGATATAGGGTGATGGAAACCGGTGTAGGGTGATGGAGAATGATGTAGGGTGATGGAAGACGGTGTAGGGTGATGGAGAGTGATGTAGGGTGACGAAGGACAGTGTAGGATGATGGAAGACGGTGTAGGGTGATGGAGAATGATGTAGGGTGATGGAAGACGGTGTAGGGTGATGGAGAATGAGACAGGGTGACGTCATGACGAAATCACTGAGCCAACAGTCCATTCCTGGTGCCTTATCATTACCTCATCATGCATGTGCCAATCCCTCACCTCCTCGTCTGACTCCTAGATTATCTTCAGATCATCCAGAACATGTGGACAGGTTTCCCCACCATTACTACCGACAATTTGATACAGATTTGGCGGCCACTTTAACTCGACTTGACTTATATTTATCTAACACGAAACATCTGTCTATGATCTGAGCTATGTTACTCCCTCACATTAAGGTGGAGGGAGGTTTCTATCCACTGGGGGTAGGGTGATGGAGGGTGACGAAGGCTGGTGGAAGGTGATGGAATCTTGTGTAAGGTGAGGGAGGCGCGTGTAAGGTGATGGAGGCTGGTATAGGGTGATGGAGAATGATATAGGGTGATGGAAGACAGTGTAGCGTGATGGTGAATGATGCAGGGTGATGGAAGACTGTGTAGGGTGATGGAGAATGGAATAGTGTCATGGAAAATAGTGTAGGGTGATAGAAAATGGTGTGGGGTGATGGAAGACAGTGTAGGGTGATAGAGAATGATGTAGGGTGATGGAAGACAGTGTAGGGTGATGGAGAATGATGTAGGGTGGTGGAGGCTGGTATAGGGCGATGGAGAATGATATAGGGTGATGGAAGACAGTGTAGCGTGATGGAGAATGATGCAGGGTGATGAAAGACACTGTAGGGCGATGGAGAATGATATAGGGAGATGGAGACTGGTATAGGGTGATGGAGGCTGGTATAGGGTGATGGAGAATGATATAGGGTGATGGAAACCGGTGTAGGGTGATGGAGAATGATGTAGGGTGATGGAAGACGGTGTAGGGTGATGGAGAGTGATGTAGGGTGACGAAGGACAGTGTAGGATGATGGAAGACGGTGTAGGGTGATGGAGAATGATGTAGGGTGATGGAAGACGGTGTAGGGTGATGGAGAATGAGACAGGGTGACGTCATGACGAAATCACTGAGCCAACAGTCCATTCCTGGTGCCTTATCATTACCTCATCATGCATGTGCCAATCCCTCACCTCCTCGTCTGACTCCTAGATTATCTTCAGATCATCCAGAACATGTGGACAGGTTTCCCCACCATTACTACCGACAATTTGATACAGATTTGGCGGCCACGTCTACTTAAATAGCCTCTTAAAAAACGTAGTATTCCATGCGCCACTTGCGTTAAGTAAGCGCCCTGACTTTTTTTTGGAACGCCTTGGCGCCTGGGAAAGTACTCATGCAACCCAGGTGCTGCCTTTCCCCCAAATAGGAGCCCCGTAAGGCTCCTCCTCCAACGTCAGGAGCAGCTCCACGAGATCCATAGAATGATGCACGTCTCCCTCTCCTTTATGCTACATCTACTCTACCATCAAGCCTCACGGGGCCGCCTCTCCTACAGCAGCACCACGAGATCCATAGAATGATGCACTCTACCATCACGACCGTACCACACCGTCGTACCTTACTGCTACACCACCGCGTTGGTCCTCAAGTTATCGTATACACCTCTCGGAAGCAATCCACCACCGCAGAACAAGTCAGAGAACTTAAGAACGTCCTCTGAGAACGTCCACTGCAAAAAAAAAAGGGGTGATGGAGGCTGATGTAGGTAGGGTGATGGCGTCTGATGGAGTGGTGGTGGTGGTGGTGGGTTGGAGGAGGTGGGGGGGGGGGGGTGGCTGACTTTCCTTACGTGTAAACAAACATGAGCGAGTCGGGGTCCTGTGTACACAGACAGACACACACACACACACACACAAGGGAAGGACCCCCCCCCCCCTCCACGCCAATCAGTACAACAAGCCATTTCAGTGGGCAAGATTCAGCCCAGCACAGTTTTATGGGGGGGGGGGGTTTCCTTGTTCTCTGGGGGGGTTGTTAGACGGGGGGGGGGTTTCCCTTTGCCTCTCTGGGGTTATTTTCAAGCTTATTTTGAGGAAATGGTTTGTGGGGGTGGAGGGAGGGAAGGGGGTGGAGAGGGTGGGGGAGGGGAGAAGGGGGGAGGGAGACGTCTTGGTGATATAATGAGTAACAAACTAATGAGGGTCATTACTGATATGTGTGTGTGTGTGTGTGTGTGTGTGTGTGTGTGTGTGTGTGTGTGTGTGTGTGTGTGTGTTTTCCACTTATCTTTGTATTTATTCTCCTTTATCCATTCATTATGGTCATTCATTTTTTCCTTCGTCTTTCTCGTATCTGGGGTTTCAATATGTCTCATATCTATCGCCCAGGATGGAACTCACAGTGGCCAATCTATCCACTTTCCTGGCCAAGTGTTGTGTCGCAAACTGCTCGATGATTCACAGTCCACAGATCGCACAGTCCGATGGCCCACGGTCCAAAGATCGAACTGTCCACCACGTCACTAAAGACACACACACACACACATATACACACACACACACACACACACACACACACACACACACACACACACATATAGTGAGAAGCAGATGTGAGTTACAGCTAGGTGTGTGGAGATGGAGGTGCTATGGGGGTCACAGGGTGGGTGAGGGGAAGGGGAAATATTGAGGACTGTGTGGAAAGAAAGGTCATCTGTCTGTATGGGCGAAGATAAGGGTAATGTTCGATGGTATAGTAGTCAGGACGGTGCTATATGGACGCGAGGCGCGATGAGGGAGGGTAGAGTCATGTATGAGGACATATATATGGTGTGTAGAGGGTTGGTTATATGACAGGGTGAGTGAGAGGTGAGGCAGTATGAGGAGTACGTATGAGGAGGAAAGGATGGGTTGAAATGGTTTGGACAGATGGAGAGGATGAGTGAGGAGAGGTGGACTGAAATGGTGTATGTGTTTGAGGTGGAGGGGACGAGGAAAAGTAGGAAACCCAAGGAGGAGGTGGGAGGATGGAGTGAAAGAGGCTCGGGGTCTTAAACGTGCAAGAGGGTGTAAGGCATGCAAGGGATAGAGCAAATTGGAGCGATGTGATATACTGTGATCAACGTGCTACAAGTGGACTGAACCAGGGCGTGTGAAGCGTCCAGGGTAAACCATAGAAAAATCTGTGGGGCTTGGATGTGGATAGGGAGCTGTGGTTTCGGTGCAATTACATATGACAGCTTGAAAATGGATGGGCGCTAATGAAACCACATTTCCTTCTGTTCCTGGCGCTACCTCGTTGCGCGGTAAACGGGGAAAAAGGTATGAAAAAGAAAATATACATAGACACAAACAAAGGTAACTGTAGTTAGAACTATGCTTAAACTGTTCTTCGCAACGGTACGACCCTTGAACACGAAGGATACGACCCTTGAACACGAAGGATACGACCCTTGAACACGAAGGATACGACCCTTGAACACGAAGGTACGACCCTTGAACACGAAGGATACGACCCTTGAACACGAAGGTACGACCCTTGAACACGAAGGTACGACCCTTGAACACGAAGGATACGACCCTTGAACCCGAAGAATACGACCCTTGAACACGAAGGTACGACCCTTGAACACGAAGGTACGACCCTTGAACACGATGGATACGACCCTTGAACACAAACGGTACGACCCTTGGGGTATGACGACCCCCCTGGCCCCTGGAGAGAGAGAGAGAGAGAGAGAGAGAGAGAGAGAGAGAGAGAGAGAGAGATAGAGAGAGAGAGAGAGAGAGAGAGAGAGAGAGAGAGAGAGAGAGAGAGAGAGAGAGAGAGAGAGAGAGAGAGATTTTACTCCACTGGGAATGAACTGAATCAGTCCCCCACTTGAGATAGAGGGAATTGGTACGGATCTCCAACAATAGTGGGGAACCACCACCACCAACAACAACCATCTTCGCCACCAAAATTTCCTCTCCCTCCCCTCTCCATCTCTCCTGGCAGCACAACCAATCACGGGCCGCCACGTGTCAGGAGGGACGACCAATGGGCGGCCGCCACGTCGCTCGCCTTACTTCCAGAAACTTCGACTTCCGTTTTCTTCCCCAAGTTGCTCTTCCAGAACCTTCTCTATACTTTCCATAACAATCTCCAACAGTGTCTTTCCTTCCTCCAACACAATCTCCAACAGTGTCTTTCCTTCCTCCACCACAATCTTCAACAGTGTCTTTCCTTCCTCCACCACATCTTCAACAGTATCTGTTCTTCCTCCACCACATCTTCAACAGTATCTGTTCTTCCTCCACCTCATCTTCAACAGTATCTGTTCTTCCTCCACCACATCTTCAACAGTATCTGTTCTTCCTCCACCACATCTTCAACAGTATCTGTTCTTCCTCCACCACATCTTCAACAGTATCTGTTCTTCCTCCACCACATCTTCAACAGTATCTGTTCTTCCTCCACCACGTCTTCAACAGTGTCTTTCCTTCCTTCACCACATCTTCAACAGTATCTGTTCTTCCTCCACCACATCTTCAACAGTATCTGTTCTTCCTCCACCACATCTTCAACAGTATCTGTTCTTCCTCCACCACATCTTCAACAGTGTCTTTCCTTCCTCCACCACATCTTCAACAGTGTCTTTCTTTCCTCCACCACATCTTCAACAGTATCTGTTCTTCCTCCACTACATCTTCAACAGTATCTGTTCTTCCTCCACCACATCTTCAACAGTATCTGTTCTTCCTCCACCACAATCTCCAACAGTGTCTTTTCTTCACCACAATCTTCAACAGTATCTGACCTTCCACCACATCTTCAACAGTATCTGTCCTTCCTCCACCACATCTTCAACAGTGTCTTTCTTTCCTCCACCATATCTTCAACAGTGTCTGTCCTTCCTCTCCTCCTCCTCCACAATCTCCAACAGTGCCTCCCATCCTCCTCCACAATCTCCAACAGTCTTTCTCCTCCTCCTCCTCCCCCTCTTCTCCTCCACAATCTCCAACAGTTTCTCTGACCCTGTACATCTGGCAGTCTCCACGTACCAATCACCCTTTCCCAGCTGTTGGTGTTACCGGACTCCCACTGCTCAAAGAACTCCTCACTTTAGGAGAGTTTACACTTTCCCAGCAACGGGAGGTAGCGCAGCCTTGGGCCACAGGAGCCCTTAGAAAGAGGTCTGGGGTAAACATAAGGGCCAATTCCACAATGAGGCATCGTTACGACCGAACAGGTAGTTCGCTAACGACACCCCACTTCCTTCAAACAACCATTAGTGGTTCTTTCTTTCTTTCTTTCTCTCTCTCTCTCTCTCTCTCTCTCTCTCTCTCTCTCTCTCTCTCTCTCTCTCTCTCTCTTTCTCTCTCTCTCTCTCTCTCTCTCTCTCTCTCTCTCTCTCAAATCACAACTTTCACTAACTCTTTTTTCCTATATAAATCATAATTCATTTATGCCCTTCAGTCACATGAATGACTTCATTCACATCACTTCATTCATGGCCTCACGAATGAAGGAAGGAAGGAAGGTTCGGCTTCCATCTCTCGTCCACCACGCTGGTGAAAATCTCATTCGTGTCCATAGAGGCGAGTCTGGCCTGTCCCACAGGTCATGGGCGGGGCCGCTCGGCCCTACGGGGGGAGGAGCCAAGGGTGAAGGGGGCGGAGTCACACCGCCCCCTGCCGGCCAATTAGCAGCGCTGCCAATTACCGCAAGGTCTTCCGTACGTCTCCCGCCCGCCCGCCAGCCCAGCCGCTTCTTATTATTGTCGTTGTTGGCAACGCTGAACCCAACCAGTAGTTTTATTTTCCATCTGTCATTTTGCTATATTTATATACATGTATATACATATTGTTGTATGTATATATATATACGTATATGTATGTATATATACCAAGAGTGTATATGTATCTAGCGTTGACACCTTTTATTTACTAGCACCCGACTGTGTGTGTGTGTGTGTGTGTGTGTGTGTGTGTGTAGATAGATAGATAGATAGATAGATAGACAGAGAGATAGATAGATAGATAGAAAGATAGATAGATAGATAGATAGATAGGTAGTTAGATAGATAGACAGAAAGATAGATAGATAGGGAAACAAGGTCAGGTCAGGTCAGATCAGGTTGAAGGGGCTGACACAGGTCAAAGCAGGTCATGGTAAAGACCATCCCAGGTACTTGTACCGTCACACAGACCACCCTAAGTATCCTGTACCGTCACACAGACCATCTCAGGTACGTGTACCGTCACACAGACCATCCCCGGTACTTGTACCGTCACACAGACCACCCTAAGTATCCTGTACCGTCACACAGACCATCTCAGGTACGTGTACCGTCACACAGACCATCATAAGTTCCTGTACCGTCACAAAGACCATCCCAGGTACTTGTACCGTCACACAGACCACCCTAAGTATCCTGTACCGTCACACAGACCATCCTAGGTACTTGTACCGTCACAAAGACCATCATAAGTTCCTGTACCGTCACACAGACCATCCCAGGTACTTGTACCGTCACAAAGACCATCCCAGGTACTTGTACCGTCACAAAGACCATCCCAGGTACTTGTACCGTCACAAAGACCATCCCAGGTACTTGCACCGTCACAAAGACCATCCCAGGTACTTGTACCGTCACAAAGACCATCCCAGGTACTTGTACCGTCACAAAGACCATCCCAGGTACTTGCACCGTCACAAAGACCATCCCAGGTACTTGTATCTTAGTGCTCTCGTACCAGGTGTCACGCACGAACACACACCTTCCATACGAGGCATTGACCTTCTATGTCTGTGATGTGGTCCGTGATGCGGTCCGTGATGACGCTGGTACTTGCATGGTTCGTGACGGGGTACTGACAGGGTCCGTAGTAGGGTCCGTAATGGAGTTTTTAAGGAGGCCCGTGGCATGGTTTATATCAGTGTTCGAAGAGGGTCCGTGGCTAGGGTCCGTAATGGGGTTTTAAGGTGGTCCATGGCGATTACAACCAGCAGTTGGAAAGGGAAAAGAAAGAACAAAAAAAGCAAACAAACAAACAAACAAGAGAATCCCTCAACCTCCTCTGCAAACATGGGCTCCACTCTAACCCACGCCTCACCTACCTGCTCTTCCCTCCCATCGAAGGTAAACAGAACCAGGCTTGTATACTACACATAGCTAACCACTGACTGCCAAGGACCTACGTACGTACGTACGTACACTCCAGCTAACCACATTGACTACCAAGGACCTACGTACGTACGTACGTACACTCCAGCTAACCACATTGACTACCAAGGACCTACGTACGTACGTACGTACACTCCAGCTAACCACATTGACTACCAAGGACCTAGGTACGTACGTACGTACGTACACTCCATTCCTTCACAACAACACGAAAATCCTTACCAGTACAGTAACCACCCCCTTCAACCTTCTCTGAACTCACATCTCTCGCCACCAACCTACTAAGTCCAAATGAAAATCGTACCCCAGCCTCACACTTCAGTAACATCTACTCACAGGTCACACCCACCCCCTCCCTGTCAAACCCACCAGTCATTATAACAGTGGCAAGAGGTATATATACAATGAAATAACTCAACAAACACTGAACAACGAGTCTTCTCCTAAGTCTTTTGAAGTATACACTCACCAGAAACCACACGCCCTAGACCAACACGGGTCACACTCCCTGGCTTAATGCACTGAGCATCACCCATCATGACAGTATTACAAGCCCTGCATATATATATATATATATATATATATATATATATATATATATATATATATATATATATATATATATATATATATATATATAACCTCACTATTTTCATTCTTTCCACTCAACACCACGAGACTTCTCACGTAATCCATGAAGCTTGATTCCTTGTTCTTCTCTTTCTTTCTAACTTCCTAATTAAGCTGTGTGTGTGTGTGTGTGTGTGTGTGTGTGTGTGTGTGTGTGTGTGTGTGTGTGTGTGTGTGTGTGGACAGCTCCTCCTTGCCTTACCCAGACCAGAGTAACGGTATGTGAGGAATGTGTTAGGTGACTACATGTCTTCTACATACTATGTATATATCATGTCTATGATATGTATACAATGTATACATCATGTCCACTATGAATTAACTCTGTATACATCATGTCTATTGTATGTATACAATGTATACATCATGTCCACTATGAATTAACTACGTATACATCATGTCTATTGTAAATAGGTTAGGTTTGGTTATAGTACGACCCTGTGAGCACAACAGAACGACCCTGTGAGCACAACGGTACGACCCTGTGAGCACAACGGTACGACCCTGTGAGTACAACAGAACGACCCTGTGAGTACAACGGTACGACCCTGTTAGCACCACGGTACGACCCTGTGAGTACAACGGTACGACCCTGTGAGCACAACGGTACGACCCTGTGAGTACAACGGTACGACCCTGTGAACACCACAGTACGACCCTTAGAACCCAACGGTACGACCATTGGATACAACGACCAGGCCTTTTGTAATCTCTTATTCATAGGTCGTGGGGTCGTGGTCAAGCGGAAAAGGCCTGTATATCCTCTCAGCCACGGACCACGGCCGGCCACGGACCATAGCCGGCCACGGACCACAGATGGGCGGCCACGGACCACGGACGGACGGCCACGGACAACGTCCGGGCGGCCACGGACCACGGACGGACGGCCACGGACCACGGACAGGCATCAGTGCGTTGTGAGGACCATGACGGTATGAATTGACAGATCGAATGTATATATATATATATATATATATATATATATATATATATATATATATATATATATATATATATTGGAAAGGATCACAATTTTGCGCGTGATCAAGTATATTCCTATGAGTCCACACGGGGGAAAATGAAACACGATAAGTTCCCAAGTGCACTTTCGTGTCATAATCACATCATCAGGGGAGACTCAAGAGAGAAATAAAACAGTCAGTTGATATACAACGAAGTGACGAAGCTAGAACGCCATTTGGTACACATGTGATTATGACACGAAAGTGCACTTGGGAACTTATCGTGTTTCATTTCCCCCGTGGACTCATAGGAATATATATATATATATATATATATATATATATATATATATATATATATATATATATATATATATATATATATATATATATTCCGAAATACGTTAAAAAAAGGCAACAGGTCCCCAGCAACTTCGAACGAGGTGTCAAGCGTTAAAAGTAACAGCATAGTTAAGCCACAACGGGAGTAACGGGCCCGTTAAAAAGGGGGGGGGGTGAGCAACAGATGTGGGGGGGGGGGGGGGGTCTTGTGAGAGGCGCCAGCCTGCGCGGTGGCCCAACCCAGATGAAAGTGCCGTTCCTTCGTCTGTTGCTAGCGCTACCTCGCCGACACGGGAAACGACGAAGGTATAGAGACCAAAAAAAAAGAAAAAAAAAGTGAAAAGTAAATGTAAAGTAACACTAAAGTAGTAATAGTGTGTAAAGGAAAGGTGTACAATATGGACAAACGGGAGGAGGGGAACACACGAACGTGTACACAACACAAGTGTTGCACATGATTGCAAGACAAAGATGAGAAAAAAATAATAGCCATTGGGACATTGACTTGGCAACACACTACACTACAGAGTAACATGCAACACTTGATCATGCAACACATCCAACACACTACACTACAGAGCAACATGCAACACTTGATCATGCAACACCTCCAACACACTACACTACAGAGCAACATGCAACACTTGATCATGCAACACCTCCAACACACTACACTACAGAGCAACATGCAACACTTGATCATGCAACACACTACACTACAGAGCAACACGCAACACTTGATCATGCAACACATCCAACACACTACACTACAGAGCAACACGCAACACTTGATCATGCAACACACTACACTACAGAGCAACACGCAACACTTGATCATGCAACACACTACACTACAGAGCAACACGCAACACTTGATCATGCAACACATCCAACACACTACACTACAGAGCAACACGCAACACTTGATCATGCAACACACTACACTACAGAGCAACATGCAACACTTGATCATGCAACACACTACACTACAGAGCAACATGCAACACTTGATCATGCAACACATCCAACACACTACACTACAGAGCAACATGCAACACTTGATCATGCAACACACTACACTACAGAGCAACACGCAACACTTGATCATGCAACACATCCAACACACTACACTACAGAGCAACACGCAACACTTGATCATGCAACACACTACACTACAGAGCAACACGCAACACTTGATCATGCAACACACTACACTACAGAGCAACATGCAACACTTGATCATGCAACACATCCAACACACTACACTACAGAGCAACATGCAACACTTGATCATGCAACATCTCCAACACACTACACTACAGAGCAACATGCAACACTTGATCATGCAACACACTACACTACAGAGCAACATGCAACACTTGATCATGCAACACATCCAACACACTACACTACAGAGCAACACGCAACACTTGATCATGCAACACACTACACTACAGAGCAACACGCAACACTTGATCATGCAACACACTACACTACAGAGCAACACGCAACACTTGATCATGCAACACACTAACCTACAGAACACCATGCCACAACACATCATCATGCAACACACTACACTACAGAGCCAAACGCAACACCACAACACGCAAGACACCATAAAATCACGCAACACACACACACACACACACCGACCCCTGTTTACGTGAGTAACGTACGAGTGTTGACGAGTTAGTAATGTAGTTGCTAACAAGCAATAGCCAGGATTTACCTGGCCAGAGGCAAGACACAGGGCAGGTAAATCCAGCCCCGCTGGGGAGGGTGTAAATCCCCTCCCCATTCCCTCCCCTTCCCTTCCCTTCCCTCCCCTTCCCTCCCCTGAGACGCGTAATGTATGAACCGCTCGTAGATGGAGTCGCCCGCTCTGCTGTATGAAGGGTATTGTATGACTGTATCATTAAGGGGTGGAGGGAGAGAGGTGGTGGAGGGAGGGAGGTGGAGGGAGGGCCGGCCCTCCCTCGACTCTTTGCGTGATAGTATGTCAGGGTTAACAGGTCTCGCGAGACAAAGCGAAACACACGTATTTGCATATGGCGTGATCGTGTCACCAGCAGCCAACACCCTCCCTAAAACTCCCTCCCACTCCCTCCCTCCCACTCCCTCCTCCCTCCTCAACCGGTACGTCCGGTTAAGTAGCCGTATTTACGGCCGGTCACGGGCAGGTAAGGGTGGGTGGTTGTGCTGGCTTCTCCCCAGCCGGCACAGGGCGAGGGAGGGAGGGAGGGAGGGAGGGAGGGAGTGAGGGAGGGAGGGAGGGAGGAACAGCTCGTAGCCGGTCGGTCAGCCGGTCAGCTAAGAGAGAGAGAGAGAGAGAGGAAGAGCCGGTCGGCCAAGCGAACGCGCCAGACACCATCGCTCACTCGTTTAAAATGGTAATTTATATATATATATATATATATATATATATATATATATATATATATATATATATATATATATATATATATATGACCTGGGGTCATGTCGAGGTCATAATATAAGGTATAGAGACGTCAACATAGAGGGAGTGTGGATATAATATGTGGATGTGTTTACATATGAAGATAATATATGGTATATACAAGTGGCGGGGGGGCAACACTAGTGTAAAACACTCAGTAACACACAAGTTGTAAATCAAAGGTGTGTGTGTGTGTGTGTGTGTGTGTGTCACCGTGGGGGGCAGCAGGTAGGGTGAGTGAGTGGGGTGTGTGTGAGGTGGGTGGAGTTCGAGTGTGGGGGCTGGCTGGCTACGTGGGTTAATTGCTTGTTATGTGTGTCTCTGTTTTTGACCTCAACCCAACAGCGACTACTTCTTCTTCTTCTACCCCTCACACCTCACACCTCACACCTCACAATCACACTCATGTAACCTACCCACCCTATACCTCACACACACACACTCACTCACATAACCAACCCACCCCATACCTCACACTCACATAACCCATCCACCTCATACCTCACACTCACATAACTCACCCACCTCACACTCACATAACCTTCCCACCCCATACCTCACACTCACATAACCCATAACCCACCCACCTCATACTCACATAACCCATCCACCTCACACTCACATAACCCTCCCACCCCATACCTCACACTCACATAACCCACCCACCTCACACCTCACACATACATAACCCACCCACCTCACACTCACATAACCTTCCCACCCCATACCTCACACTCACATAACCCACCCACCTCACACCTCACACATACATAACCCACCCACCCCACACTCACACTCACAAAACACACCCACCTCATACCTCACACTCATATAACCCACCCACCTCACACTCACATAACCCACCCACGCTATACCTCACATTCATATAACCCACCCACCTCATACCTCACACTCACATAACCTTCCCACCTCATACCTCACACTCACATAACCCACCCACCTCACACTCACATAACCCACCCACGCTATACCTCACATTCATATAACCCACCCACCTCACACTCACATAACCCATCCACCTCACACCTCACACATACATAAAGCACTCATCCCACACTCACACTCACATAACCCATAACCCACCCACCTCATACCTCACACTCACATAACCCATCCACCTCACACTCACATAACCCATCCACCTCACACTCACATAACCCATCCACCTCACACCTCACACATACATAAAGCACTCATCCCACACTCACACTCACATAACCCATAACCCACCCACCTCATACCTCACACTCACATAACCCATCCACCTCACACTCATATAACCCATCCACCTCACACTCACATAACCCATCCACCTCACACCTCAGACATACATAACCCACCCACCTCACACTCACATAACCCACCCACCTCACACCTCACACTTACATAACCCACCCAACCCCACACTCACATAACCCACCCACCCCACACTCCTCCTCCTCTTCCCTCACTTCCCTCCTCCTCCCCCTCCCTCCCCCCTCCCTCCCTCCCCCTCCCCTCAACCGAGTCTGTTTGGTACAGTACTGCCAACACCCCCCTCCTCCTCCTCCTCTCCTCTCCCTCCCGCACGGGGTGGGGGGACCCTCCTCGGGGGGGCCCCATCCCCCCCCCCCAGCCCCACTTGAGGGATCTGATATTTGCAATGTTTTATTCATGGTGTGTTATGTGTGTGTGTGTGTGTGTGTATGTGTGTGTGTCGTGTGTGAGTGTGTGTGTGGGTGTGGTGTGTGTGTCTGTGTTGTGTGTGTGTGGAGTGTGTGTGTGGGTGTGTGTGTGTGTGTGTGTGTGTGTTATTCTTCTTATTTCCATTGCTTTCTTTATCTTTTTTCTCATTCTCATTCATCGTGAGGGAGTTATGGATGCGTGATGTTTCTCATCACGGATGGATGGGTGGAAGGGGTGGGGGGGGGAAGGGGGAGTAGGGAAGGGGAGGAGAAGGGGGAAGGGGGAAGGGTGGAAGGGGGAAGGGGAAGGAGGATAGGCTGGGTGGGTGATGGTGATGTGTCGGGTACAAGATGGTGATGGGAGACGAAAGCGAGAGATGTGGGGAGGGGAGGGTGGGGGATTGGGTTGGGGGAGGGGAGGGGATTGGGTTGGGGGGAGGGGAGGGGATTAGGTTGGGTTGGGTTGGGGGAGGGGAGGGGGATTGGGTTGGGGTGGGGGAGGGGAGGGGATTGGGTTGGGGAGGAGAGGGATTGGGTGTGGGGAGGGGAGGGGGATTGGGTAGGGGGTGGGGAGGGGGATTGGGTAGGGGGGAGGGGAGGGGGATTGGGTAGGGGGGTGGGGAGGGGGTATATTGGGTAGGGGGATAGGAGGAGGATTGGGTTGGGGGAGGGGAGGGGGGAAGGTTGGGTTGGGGGGAGGGTTGAGGGGGGGTGGGGGGGGCGGAGGGGGGGTGATGCTGTTAGCGGGAGATGATACAAGACAGCGGTCATCCCGCTTGTAATTATGGCTTGTAAATTATGGCTTGTAAATCATTAATTTTTCCCTCCTACTTGTAATCATTGCTTGTAAATCATTCATTTCTCCGTCTTGCTTGTAATTATGGCTTGTAAATTATGGCTTGTAAATTATGGCTTGTAAATCATTCATTTCTCCGTCTTGCTTGTAATTATGGCTTGTAAATTATGGCTTGTAAATTATGGCTTGTAAATCATTCATTTTTCCGTCTTGCTTGTAATCTTGGCTTGTAAATCATTCATTTTTTTCATCCCGATGGTAACTATCGCTTGTAAATCATTTACACAAGCGACCCCCCCCCCTTCCAGGGTATCAAGGAAGTGGTAAATGCTTGTTGAGTGGGGGGGTCACCTGCAGGAGGGGTCACGTGCAGGGGGGTCACGTGTATGGGGGGTCACGTGCAGGGGGGGAGGTCACGTGCATCACATGTACAATGTCCGTTGCAAACTTTTCCTTATTTTTTTTGTTTCATTTGAGGTTTTTAAATAGGATTTTAAACGCGATGTGGAGGGTAAATAAGATTTTAAACGCGATGTGGAGGGTAAATAGATTTTATACGCG